>NW_024470882.1:247057-547057 GCF_017639515.1 Carcharodon carcharias
CTCTCTCTGACTCTCTCACTCTATCTCATTCACACTCTCTCTGGACTCTCTCAATCTATCTCATCACACTCTCTCTGACTCTCTCACTCTATCTCATTCACACTCTCTCTGACTCTCTCATCTACTCATTTACACTCTGACTCTCTCACTCTATCTCATTCACTCTCTCTCTCTGACTCGCTCACTCTATCTCATTCACACTCTCCTCTCTGACTCTCTCACTCTATATCATTCACACTCTCTCTCTGACTCTCTCATTCTATCTCATTCACATACTCTCTCACACTCTCACTCCATCACATACACTGTATATCACTTTAACTCATTCACACTCACTCTCTGACTCTCACACTATCCATTCACTCACTCTCACTTTACTTATTCACACTCCTCTCTCTGACTCTCTGACTCTATCTCATTCACACACACTCTCTCTGACTCCTCACTCTATCTCATTCACTCTCTCTCTGAATCTCTGCACTCTATCTCATTCACACTCTCTCTGACTCTCTCACTCTATCTCATTCCAAAACTCTCGGAGAATCTCACTCTACCTCGTTCACTCTCTCTCTGACTCTCTCACTCTAAGCTTATTCACACTCTCTCTGACTCTCTCACTCTATCTCATTCCACATCTCTCTGACTCTCTCACTCTATCTCATTTACACTCTCTCTGACTCTATCTCATTCACTGTCTGACTCTCTCACTCTATATCATTCACATTCTCTCTCTGACTCTCTCACTCTATCTCATTCACACTCTCTCTCTGACTCTCTGACTCTATATCATTCACACTCTCTCTCTGACTCTCTCATTCTATCTCATTCACATACTCTCTCACACTCTCACTCCATCACATACACTGTCTATCACTTTAACTCATTCACACTCACTCTCTGACTCTCACACTATCTCATTCACTCAATCTCACTTTAACTCATTCACACTCTCTCTCTGACTCTCTGACTCTATCTCATTTACTCTCTCTCTGAATCTTGCACTCTATCTCATTCACACTCTCACTGAATCTCTCACTCTATCTCATTCACACTCTCTCTGACTCTCTCATTCTATCTCATTCACTCTCTCTCTCTGACATGTCTCAATCTAAATCATTCACTCCTCTCTCTCTGACTCTCACTCTATCTCATTCACACTCTCTCTGACTCTCTCACTCTATCTCATTCAAAACTCCTCGGAGAATCTCACCTACCTCGTTCACTCTCTCTCTGACTCTCTCACCCTCTAACTCAGTCACTCTCTCTGACTCTCTCACTCTATCTCATTCACACTCTCTCTGACTCTCTCATTCTATCTCATTCACTATCTGACTCTCTCATCTATATCATTCACATTCTCTCTCTGACTCTCTCACTCTATCTCATTCACACTCTCTCTCTGACTCTCTCACTCTATATCATTCACACTCTCTCTCTGACTCTCTCATTCTATCTCATTCACATACTCTCTCACACTCTCACTCCATCACACACACTGTCTATCACTTTAACTCATCTCACACACTCTCTGACTCTCACACTATCTCATTCACTCACTCTCACTGTACTTATTCACACTCTCTCTCTGACTCTCTGACTCTATCTCATTCACACACACTCTCTCTGAATCTCTCACTCTATCTCATTCACTCTCTCTCTGAATCTTGCACTCTATCTCATTCACACTCTCTCTGACTCCTCTCACTCTATCTCATTCACACTCTCTCTGACTCTCTCACTCTATCTCATTCCAAAACTCTCTGAGAATCTCACTCTACCTCGTTCACTCTCTCTCTGAGTCTCTCACTCTATCTCATTCACACTCTCTCTGACTCTCTCACTCTATCTCATTCACACTCTCTCTGACACTCTCAATCTATCTCTTTCACACTCTCTCTGACTCTCTCACTCTGTCTCATTCACACTCTCTCTGACTCTCTCACTCTATCTCATTCACACTCTCTCTCTGACTCTCTGACTCTATATCATTCACACTCTCTCTCTGACTCTCTGACTCTATCTCATTCACATTCTCTCTCTGACTCTCTCATTCTATCTCATTCACATACTCTCTCACACTCTCACTCCATCACATACACTATCACTTTAACTCATTCACACTCACTCTCTGACTCTCACACTATCTCATTCACTCAATCTCACTTTAACTCATTCACACTCTCTCTCTGACTGTCTGACTCTATCTCATTCACACACTCTCTCTAACTCTCTCACTCTATCTCATTCACACTCTCTCTGACTCTCTCACTCTAACTCAGTCACTCTCTCTCTCTGACTCTCTCACTCTATCTCATTCACACTCTCTCTCACTCCATCTCATTCACATTCTCTCTCTCTCTATCTCATTCACACTCTGACTCTCTTACTCTATCTCATTTACACTCTCTCTGACTCTCTCACTCTATCTCATTCACTATCTGACTCTCTCACTCTATATCATTCACATTCTCTCTCTGACTCTCTCACTCTATCTCATTCACACTCTCTCTCTGACTCTCTCACTCTATCTCATTCAGCCTCTCTCTCTGACTCTCTCACTCTAACTCATTCACACTCTCTCTCTCAATCTATCTCATTCAATTTCTCTCTCTGACTCTCTCACTCTATCTCATTCAAATTCTATCTCTGACTTCCTCTCACACACTACTCATTCACACTCTCTCTCTGACTCTCTCACTCTATCTCATTCACTCCTCTCTGACTCTCTCACTCTATCTCATTCACACTCTCTCTGACTCTCTCACCTATCTCATTCACACTCTCTCTGACTCTCTCACTCTATCTCATTCACTCTCTGACTCTCTCACTCTACTACATTCACATCTCTCTCTGACTCTCTCACACTATCTCAATCACACTCTTCTTGACTCTCTCACTCTATATCATTCACACTTCTCTCTCTGACTCTCTCATTCGATTCATTCACATACTCTTCACACTCTCACTCCACCACACCACAGTCTATCACTTAACTCATTACACTCACTCTCTGACTCTCACACTATCTCATTCACTCACTGCACTTTAACTTATTCACACTCTCTCTCTGAATCTCTGACTTCTATCTCATGCACACACACTCTCTCTGAATCTCTCACTCTATCTCATTCACTCTCTCTCTGGATCATGCACTCTATTTCATTTCACTCTCTCTCTGACTCTCTCACTCTTTCTCATTCCAAAACTCTCAGAGAATCTCACTCTACCTCGTTCACTCTCTCTCTGACTCTCTCACCTCTAGCTCATTCACACTCCTCTCTGACTCTCTCACTCTACTTCATTTCACATCTCTCTCTGCTCCTCTCACTCCTATCTCATTTACACTCTGACTCTCTCACTCTATCTCATTCACACTCTCTCTCTGACTCTCTCACTCTATATCATTCACACTCTCTCTCTGACTCTCTCATTCTATCTCATTCACATACTCCTCTCACTCTCTCACTCCATCACATACACTGTCTATCACTTTAACTCATTCACACTCACTCTCTGACTCTCACACTATCTCATTACTCAATCTCACTTTAACTCATTCACACTCTCTCTCTAACTCTCTGACTCTATCTCATTCACACACTCTGACTCTAAAAATCTATCTCATTCATACTCTCTCTGACTCTCTCACTCTATCTCATTCATGCGCTCTCTGACTCTCTCACTCTATCTCATTCACCCTCTCTCTCTGACTCTCTCACTCCAACTCATTCACACTCTCTCTCTCACTCTATCTCATTCAATTTCCCTCTCTGACTCTCTCACTATATCTCACTCACATTCTCTCTGACTCTCTCAATCTATCTCATTCACTCTCTCTCTGAATCTCATCACTCAATCTCATTTACACTCTCTCTGTCTCTCACTCGAATCTCATTAACAATCTCTCTGTCTCTCTCACTTTATCTCATTCACACTCTTTTCTCTCACTCTATCTCATTTCACACACTCTCTCTGACTCTCCCAATCTATCTCATTCAACTTCTATCTCTGACTCTCTCACCTCTATCTCATTCACATTCTATCTCTGACTCTCTCACTCTATCTCATTCACACTCTCTCTGACTCTCTCACTCTATCTCATTCCAAAACTCTCGGAGAATCTCACCCTACCTCGTTCACTCTCTCTCTGACTCTCCCACTCTAACCTCAGTCACTCTCTCTCTCTGACTCTCTCACTCTATCTCATTCACAATCTCTCTGACTCTCCACTCTATCTCAATTCACTATCTGACTCTCTCACTCTATATCATTCACATTCTCTCTCTGACTCTCTCACTCTATCTCATTCAAACTCTCTCTCTGACCTCTCTCACTCTATATCATTCACACTCTCTCTCTGACTCTCTCATTCTATCACATTCACAATCTCTCTCACTCTGTCTCATTTACACATTCTCTCAGTCTCTCACTCTATCTCATTCCCTTTCTCCCTGACTCTCTCTCTATCTCATTCACGCTCTCTCTGTCTCTCTCATTCTATATCATTCACACTCTCTCTCTGACTCTCTCACTCTATCTCATTCACACTCTCTCTCTGACTCTCTCACTCTATATCATTCACACTCTCTCTCTGACTCTCTCATTCTATCTCATTCACATACTCTCTCACACTCTCACTCCATCACACACACTGTCTATCACTTTAATTCATTCACACTCACTCTCTGACTCTCACACTATCTCATTCACTCACTCTCACTTTAACTTATTCACACTCTCTCTCTGACTCTCTGACTCTATCTCATTCACACACACTCTCTCTGACTCTCTCACTCTATCTCATTCACTCTCTCTCTGAATCTTGCACTCTATCTCATTCACACTCTCTCTGACTCTCTCACTCTATCTCATTCCAAAACTCTCGGAGAATCTCACTCTACCTCGTTCACTCTCTCTCTGACTCTCTCACTCTAGCTTATTCACACTCTCTCTGACTCTCTCACTCTATCTCATTCACACTCTCTCTGACTCTCTCACTCTATCTCATTTACACTCTCTCTGACTCTCTCACTCAATCTCATTCACTATCTGACTCTCTCACTCTATATCATTTAAATTCTCTCTCTGACTCTCTCACTCTATCTCATTCACACTCTCTCTCTGACTCTCTCACTCTATATCATTCACACTCTCTCTCTGACTCTCTCATTCTATCTCATTCACATACTCTCTCACACTCTCACTCCATCACATACACTGTCTATCACTTTAACTCATTCACACTCACTCTCTGATTCTCACACTATCTCATTTACTCAATCTCACTTTATCTCATTCACACTCTCTCTCTGACTCTCTGACTCTATCTCATTCACACACTCTCTCTGACTCTCTCACTCTATCTCATTCACTCTCTCTCTGAATCTTGCACTCCATCTCATTCACACTCTCACTGAATCCCTCACTCTATCTCTTCACTCTCTCTCTCTGAATGTCTCAATCTAAATCATTCACTCTCTCTCTCTGACTCTCCACTCTATCTCATTCAGACTCTCTCTGACTCTCTCACTCTATCTCATTCACACTCACTCTGACTCTAAAAATCTATCTCATTCATACTCTCTCTCACTCTCTCACTCTATCTCATTCATGCGCTCTCTGACTCTCTCACTCTATCTCATTCACACTCTCTCTGACTCTCTCACTCTAACTCATTCACTCTCTCTCTCTGACTCTCTCACTCTATCTCATTCACACTCTCTCTGACTCTCTCACTCTATCTCATTCACCCTCTCTCTCTGACTCTCTCACTCTAACTCATTCACATTCTCTCTCACTCTATCTCATTCAATTTCTCTCTCTGACTCTCTCACTCTATCTCATTCACAAACTCTCTGACACTCTCACTCTATCTCAGTCCTCTCTCTCTGACTATCTCACTATATCTCACTCACAGTCTCTCTGAATCTCTCAATCTATCTCATTCACTCTCTCTCTGAATCTCTCACTCTAGCTCATTTACACTCTGTCTCTCACTCTATCTCATTCACAATCTCTCTGTCTCTCTCACATTATCTCATTCACACTCTCTCTCTCACTCTATCTCATTCACACACTCTATCTGACTCTCCAATCTATCTCATTCACACTCTCTCTGACTCTCTCACTCTATCTCATTTACACTCTCTCTGACTCTCTCACTCTCATTCACTCTCTGACTCTCTCACTCTATCTCATTCACTCTCTCTCTGAATCTTGCACTCTATCTCATTCACACTCTCACTGAATCTCTCACTCTATCTCATTCACACTCTCTCTGACTCTCTCATTCTATCTCATTCACTCTCTCTCTCTGACACTCTCACACTATCTCATTCACATTGTCTCTCTAACTCTTCAGTCTATCTCAATTAATCTCTCTGACTCTCTCACGCTATCTCATTCACTCTCTCTCTGACTCTCTCACTCTATTTCATTCACCCTCTCTCTCACTCTCTCATCCCATCTCGTTCACTCTCTCTCTGACTTTCTCACTCTATCTCATTCACACTCTCTCTCTGACTCTCACTATCTCATTCATTCTCTCTCTGACTCTCTCACTCTATCTCATTTACACTCTCTCTGACTCTCTCACTCCATCTCATTATCTCACTCTCTGACATTCTCAATCCATCTCATTCGCACTTTCTCTGAGTCTCTCACTCTATCTCATTCATTCACTCTCACTCTAACTCATTCACACACTCTCTCTGACTCTCTCACTCTATCTCATTTACAATCTCTCTCAATCTCTCACTCTTTCTCATTCACACTCTCTCTGACTCTCTCACTCCATCTCATTCGCACATTCTCTGAGTCTCTCACTCTATCTCATTCACAGACTCTCTCTGACTCTCCCAATCTATCTCATTCACATTCTATCTCTGACTCTCTCACTCTATCTCATTCACACTCTCTCTGACTCTCTCACTCTATCTCATTCCAAAACTCTCTGAGAATCTCACTCTACCTCGTTCACTCTCTCTCTGACTCTCTCACTCTATCTCATTCACACTCTCTCTGACTCTCTCACTCTATCTCATTTACACCTCTCTGACTCTCTCACTCTATCTCATTCACACTCTCTCTCTGACTCTCTCACTCTATCTCATTTACACTCTCTCTCTGACTCTCTCACTCTATCTCATTCACATTCTCTCTCTGACTCTCTCATTCTATCTCATTCACATACTCTCTCACACTCTCACTCCATCACATACACTATCACTTTAACTCATTCACACTCACTCTCTGACTCTCACACTATCTCATTCACTCAATCTCACTTTAACTCATTCACACACTCTCTCTGACTCTCTCACTCTATCTCATTGACTCTCTCTGAAATCCTGCACTCTATCTCATTCACACTCTCACTGAATCTCTCACTCTAACTCAGTCACTCTCTCTCTCTGACTCTCTCAATCTAAATCATTCACTCTCCCTCTCTGACTCTCACTCTATCTCATTCAACTCTCTCTGACTCTCTCACTCTATCTCATTCACTCTCACTGTGACTCTATCACTCTATCTCATTCACTCTCTCTGACTCTCTCACTCTATCTCATTCATTCTCTCTCTGACTCTCTCACTCTATCTCATTCACACTCTCTCTGACTCTCTCACTCTATCTCATTCAGCCTCACTCTCTGACTCTCTCACTCTAACTCATTCACACTCTCTCTCTCACTCTATCTCATTCAATTTCTCTCTCTGACTCTCTCACTCTATCTCATTCACAAACTCTCTGACACCCTCACTCCATCTCAGTCACTCTCTCTCTGACTATCTCACTATATCTCACTCACATTCTCTCTGACTCTCTCAATCTATCTCATTCACTCTCTCTCTGAATCTCTCACTCTATCTCATTTACACTCTCTCTGTCTCTCACTCTATCTCATTCACAATCTCTCTGTCTCTCTCACATTATCTCATACACACTCTCTCTCTCACTCTATCTCATTCACACACTTTCTCTGACTCTCCCAATCTATCTCATTCACATTCTATCTCTGACTCTCTCACTCTATCTCATTCACTTTCCATCTCTGACTCTCTCACTCTATCTCATTCACACTCTCTCTGACTCTCTCACTCTATCTCATTCCAAAACTCTATGAGAATCTCACCCTACGTCGTTCACTCTCTCTCTGACTCTCTCACTCTAACTCAGTCACTCTCTCTCTCTGACTCTCTCACTCTATCTCATTCACACTCTCTCTGACTCTCTCACTTTATCTCATTCACACTCTCTCTGACTCTCTCACTCTATCTCATTCACTATCTGACTCTCTCACTCTATATCATTCACATTCTCTCTCTGACTCTCTCACTCTATCTCATGCACACTCTCTCTCTGACTCTCTCACTCTATATCATTTACACTCTCTCTCTGACTCTCTCATTCTATCTCATTCACATACTCTCTCACACTCTCACTCCATCACACACACTGTCTATCACTTTAACTCATTCACACTCACTCTCTGACTCTCACACTATCTCATTCACTCACTCTCACTTTAACTTATTCACACTCTCTCTCTGACTCTCTGACTCTATCTCATTCACACACACTCTCTCTGACTCTCTCACTCTATCTCATTCACTCTCTCTCTGAATCTTGCGCTCTATCTCATTCACACTCTCTCTGACTCTCTCACTCTATTTCATTCACACTCTCTCTGACTCTCTCACTCTATCTCATTCCAAAACTCTCGGAGAATCTCACTCTACCTCGTTCACTCTCTCTCTGACTCTCTCACTCTAGCTCATTCACTATCTGACTCTCTCACTCTATATCATTCACATTCTCTCTCTGACTCTCTCACTCTATCTCATTCACACTCTCTCTCTGACTCTCTCACTCTATATCATTCACACTCTATCTCTGACTCTCTCATTCTATCTCATTCACATACTCTCTCACACTCTCACTCCATCACATACACTGTCTATCACTTTAAATCATTCACACTCTCTCTCTGACTCTCTGACTCTATCTCATTCACACACTCTCTCAGACTCTCTCACTCTATCTCATTCACTCTCTCTGAATCTTGCACTCTATCTCATTCACTCTCTCTCTGAATCTTGCACTCTATCTCATTCACACTCTCTCTGACTCTCTCACTCTATCTCATTCACACTCTCTCTGACTCTCTCACTCTATCTCATTCACTATCTGACTCTCTCACTCTATATCATTCACATTCTCTCTCTGACTCTCTCACTCTATCTCATTCACACTCTCTCTCTGACTCTCTCACTCTATATCATTCACACTCTCTCTCTGACTCTCTCATTCTATCTCATTCACATACTCTCTCACACTCTCACTCCATCACACACACTGTCTATCACTTTAACTCATTCACACTCACTCTCTGACTCTCACACTATCTCATTCACTCACTCTCACTTTAACTTATTCACACTCTCTCTCTGACTCTCTGACTCTATCTCATTCACACACACTCTCTCTGAATCTCTCACTCTATCTCATTCACTCTCTCTCTGAATCTTGCACTCTATCTCATTCACACTCTCTCTGACTCTCTCACTCTATCTCATTCACACTCTCTCTGACTCTCTCACTCTATCTCATTCCAAAACTCTCGGAGAATCTCACTCTACCTCGTTCACTCTCTCTCTGACTCTCTCACTCTAGCTCATTCACACTCTCTCTGACTCTCTCACTCTATCTCATTCACACTCTCTCTGACTCTCTCAATCTATCTCATTCACACTCTCTCTGACTCTCTCACTCTATCTCATTCACACTCTCTCTGACTCTCTCACTCTATCTCATTTACACTCTGACTCTCTCACTCTATCTCATTCACTCTCTCTCTCTGACTCTCTCACTCTATCTCATTCACACTCTCTCTCTGACTCTCTCACTCTATATCATTCACACTCTCTCTCTGACTCTCTCATTCTATCTCATTCACATACTCTCTCACACTCTCACTCCATCACATACACTGTATATCACTTTAACTCATTCACACTCACTCTCTGACTCTCACACTATCTCATTCACTCACTCTCACTTTAACTTATTCACACTCTCTCTCTGACTCTCTGACTCTATCTCATTCACACACACTCTCTCTGACTCTCTCAGTCTATCTCATTCACTCTCTCTCTGAATCTTGCACTCTATCTCATTCACACTCTCTCTGACTCTCTCACTCTATCTCATTCCAAAACTCTCGGAGAATCTCACTCTACCTCGTTCACTCTCTCTCTGACTCTCTCACTCTAGCTTATTCACACTCTCTCTGACTCTCTCACTCTATCTCATTCACACTCTCTCTGACTCTCTCACTCTATCTCATTTACACTCTCTCTGACTCTCTCACTCAATCTCATTCACTATCTGACTCTCTCACTCTATATCATTTAAATTCTCTCTCTGACTCTCTCACTCTATCTCATTCACACTCTCTCTCTGACTCTCTCACT
This sequence comes from Carcharodon carcharias, assembly GCF_017639515.1. NCBI lineage: Eukaryota > Metazoa > Chordata > Chondrichthyes > Lamniformes > Lamnidae > Carcharodon > Carcharodon carcharias. Next base: position 257,531 of record NW_024470882.1, read on the forward strand.
CTATATCATTCACACTCTCTCTCTGACTCTCTCATTCTATCTCATTCACATACTCTCTCACACTCTCACTCCATCACATACACTGTCTATCACTTTAACTCATTCACACTCACTCTCTGACTCTCACACTATCTCATTTACTCAATCTCACTTTAACTCATTCACACTCTCTCTCTGACTCTCTGACTCTATCTCATTCACACACTCTCTCTGACTCTCTCACTCTATCTCATTCACTCTCTCTCTGAATCTTGCACTCTATCTCATTCACACTCTCACTGAATCCCTCACTCTATCTCATTCACTCTCTCTCTCTGAATGTCTCAATCTAAATCATTCACTCTCTCTCTCTGACTCTCACTCTATCTCATTCACACTCTCTCTGACTCTCTCACTCTATCTCATTCCAAAACTCTCGGAGAATCTCACACTACCTCGTTCACTCTCTCTCTGACTCTCTCACTCTAACTCAGTCACTCTCTCTGACTCTCTCACTCTATCTCATTCACACTCTCTCTGACTCTCTCACTCTATCTCATTCACTATCTGACTCTCTCACTCTATATCATTCACATTCTCTCTCTGACTCTCTCACTCTATCTCATTCACACTCTCTCTCTGACTCTCTCACTCTATATCATTCACACTCTCTCTCTGACTCTCTCATTCTATCTCATTCACATACTCTCTCACACTCTCACTCCATCACACACACTGTCTATCACTTTAACTCATTCACACTCACTCTCTGACTCTCACACTATCTCATTCACTCACTCTCACTTTAACTTATTCACACTCTCTCTCTGACTCTCTGACTCTATCTCATTCACACACACTCTCTCTGAATCTCTCACTCTATCTCATTCACTCTCTCTCTGAATCTTGCACTCTATCTCATTCACACTCTCTCTGACTCTCTCACTCTATCTCATTCACACTCTCTCTGACTCTCTCACTCTATCTCATTCCAAAACTCTCGGAGAATCTCACTCTACCTCGTTCACTCTCTCTCTGACTCTCTCACTCTAGCTCATTCACACTCTCTCTGACTCTCTCACTCTATCTCATTCACACTCTCTCTGACTCTCTCAATCTATCTCTTTCACACTCTCTCTGACTCTCTCACTCTGTCTCATTCACACTCTCTCTGACTCTCTCACTCTATCTCATTTACACTCTGACTCTCTCACTCTATCTCATTCACTCTCTCTCTCTGACTCTCTCACTCTATCTCATTCACACTCTCTCTCTGACTCTCTCATTCTATCTCATTCACATACTCTCTCACACTCTCACTCCATCACATACACTGTCTATCACTTTAACTCATTCACACTCACTCTCTGACTCTCACACTATTTCATTTACTCAATCTCACTTTAACTCATTCACACTCTCTCTGTAACTCTCTGACTCTACCTCATTCACACACTCTCTCTGACTCTAAAAATCTATCTCATTCATACTCTCTCTGACTCTCTCACTCTATCTCATTCATGCGCTCTCTGACTCTCTCACTCTATCTCATTCACCCTCTCTCTCTGTCTCTCTCACTCCAACTCATTCACACTCTCTCTCTCACTCTATCTCATTCAATTTCCCTCTCTGACTCTCTCACTATATCTCAATCACATTCTCTCTGACTCTCTCAATCTATCTCATTCACTCTCTCTCTGAATCTCTCACTCTATCTCATTTACACTCTCTCTGTCTCTCACTCTATCTCATTAACAATCTCTCTGTCTCTCTCACATTATCTCATTCACACTCTCTCTCTCACTCTATCTCATTCACACACTCTCTCTGACTCTCCCAATCTATCTCATTCAAATTCTATCTCTGACTCTCACACTCTATCTCATTCACATTCTATCTCTGACTCTCTCACTCTATCTCATTCACTCTCTCTCTGAATCTTGCACTCTATCTCATTCACACTCTCTCTGACTCTCTCACTCTATCTCATTCACACTCTCTCTGACTCTCTCACTCTATCTCATTCACTATCTGACTCTCTCACTCTATATCATTCACATTCTCTCTCTGACTCTCTCACTCTATCTCATTCACACTCTCTCTCTGACTCTCTCACTCTATATCATTCACACTCTCTCTCTGACTCTCTCATTCTATCTCATTCACATACTCTCTCACACTCTCACTCCATCACACACACTGTCTATCACTTTAACTCATTCACACTCACTCTCTGACTCTCACACTATCTCATTCACTCACTCTCACTTTAACTTATTCACACTCTCTCTCTGAATCTCTGACTCTATCTCATTCACACACACTCTCTCTGAATCTCTCACTCTATCTCATTCACTCTCTCTCTGAATCTTGCACTCTATCTCATTCACACTCTCTCTGACTCTCTCACTCTATCTCATTCCAAAACTCTCGGAGAATCTCACTCTACCTCGTTCACTCTCTCTCTGACTCTCTCACTCTAGCTCATTCACACTCTCTCTGACTCTCTCACTCTATCTCATTCACACTCTCTCTGACTCTCTCACTCTATCTCATTTACACTCTGACTCTCTCACTCTATCTCATTCACACTCTCTCTCTGACTCTCTCACTCTATATCATTCACACTCTCTCTCTGACTCTCTCATTCTATCTCATTCACATACTCTCTCACACTCTCACTCCATCACATACACTGTCTATCACTTTAACTCATTCACACTCACTCTCTGACTCTCACACTATCTCATTTACTCAATCTCACTTTAACTCATTCACACTCTCTCTCTAACTCTCTGACTCTATCTCATTCACACACTCTGACTCTAAAAATCTATCTCATTCATACTCTCTCTGACTCTCTCACTCTATCTCATTCATGCGCTCTCTGACTCTCTCACTCTATCTCATTCACCCTCTCTCTCTGACTCTCTCACTCCAACTCATTCACACTCTCTCTCTCACTCTATCTCATTCAATTTCCCTCTCTGACTCTCTCACTATATCTCACTCACATTCTCTCTGACTCTCTCAATCTATCTCATTCACTCTCTCTCTGAATCTCTCACTCTATCTCATTTACACTCTCTCTGTCTCTCACTCTATCTCATTAACAATCTCTCTGTCTCTCTCACATTATCTCATTCACACTCTTTCTCTCACTCTATCTCATTCACACACTCTCTCTGACTCTCCCAATCTATCTCATTCAAATTCTATCTCTGACTCTCTCACTCTATCTCATTCACATTCTATCTCTGACTCTCTCACTCTATCTCATTCACACTCTCTCTGACTCTCTCACTCTATCTCATTCCAAAACTCTCGGAGAATCTCACCCTACCTCGTTCACTCTCTCTCTGACTCTCCCACTCTAACTCAGTCACTCTCTCTCTCTGACTCTCTCACTCTATCTCATTCACAATCTCTCTGACTCTCTCACTCTATCTCATTCACTATCTGACTCTCTCACTCTATATCATTCACATTCTCTCTCTGACTCTCTCACTCTATCTCATTCAAACTCTCTCTCTGACTCTCTCACTCTATATCATTCACACTCTCTCTCTGACTCTCTCATTCTATCACATTCACAATCTCTCTCACTCTGTCTCATTTACACATTCTCTCAGTCTCTCACTCTATCTCATTCCCTTTCTCCCTGACTCTCTCTCTATCTCATTCACGCTCTCTCTGTCTCTCTCATTCTATATCATTCACACTCTCTCTCTGACTCTCTCACTCTATCTCATTCACACTCTCTCTCTGACTCTCTCACTCTATATCATTCACACTCTCTCTCTGACTCTCTCATTCTATCTCATTCACATACTCTCTCACACTCTCACTCCATCACACACACTGTCTATCACTTTAATTCATTCACACTCACTCTCTGACTCTCACACTATCTCATTCACTCACTCTCACTTTAACTTATTCACACTCTCTCTCTGACTCTCTGACTCTATCTCATTCACACACACTCTCTCTGACTCTCTCACTCTATCTCATTCACTCTCTCTCTGAATCTTGCACTCTATCTCATTCACACTCTCTCTGACTCTCTCACTCTATCTCATTCCAAAACTCTCGGAGAATCTCACTCTACCTCGTTCACTCTCTCTCTGACTCTCTCACTCTAGCTTATTCACACTCTCTCTGACTCTCTCACTCTATCTCATTCACACTCTCTCTGACTCTCTCACTCTATCTCATTTACACTCTCTCTGACTCTCTCACTCAATCTCATTCACTATCTGACTCTCTCACTCTATATCATTTAAATTCTCTCTCTGACTCTCTCACTCTATCTCATTCACACTCTCTCTCTGACTCTCTCACTCTATATCATTCACACTCTCTCTCTGACTCTCTCATTCTATCTCATTCACATACTCTCTCACACTCTCACTCCATCACATACACTGTCTATCACTTTAACTCATTCACACTCACTCTCTGATTCTCACACTATCTCATTTACTCAATCTCACTTTATCTCATTCACACTCTCTCTCTGACTCTCTGACTCTATCTCATTCACACACTCTCTCTGACTCTCTCACTCTATCTCATTCACTCTCTCTCTGAATCTTGCACTCCATCTCATTCACACTCTCACTGAATCCCTCACTCTATCTCTTCACTCTCTCTCTCTGAATGTCTCAATCTAAATCATTCACTCTCTCTCTCTGACTCTCACTCTATCTCATTCAGACTCTCTCTGACTCTCTCACTCTATCTCATTCACACTCACTCTGACTCTAAAAATCTATCTCATTCATACTCTCTCTCACTCTCTCACTCTATCTCATTCATGCGCTCTCTGACTCTCTCACTCTATCTCATTCACACTCTCTCTGACTCTCTCACTCTAACTCATTCACTCTCTCTCTCTGACTCTCTCACTCTATCTCATTCACACTCTCTCTGACTCTCTCACTCTATCTCATTCACCCTCTCTCTCTGACTCTCTCACTCTAACTCATTCACACTCTCTCTCACTCTATCTCATTCAATTTCTCTCTCTGACTCTCTCACTCTATCTCATTCACAAACTCTCTGACACTCTCACTCTATCTCAGTCACTCTCTCTCTGACTATCTCACTATATCTCACTCACAGTCTCTCTGAATCTCTCAATCTATCTCATTCACTCTCTCTCTGAATCTCTCACTCTAGCTCATTTACACTCTGTCTCTCACTCTATCTCATTCACAATCTCTCTGTCTCTCTCACATTATCTCATTCACACTCTCTCTCTCACTCTATCTCATTCACACACTCTATCTGACTCTCCCAATCTATCTCATTCACACTCTCTCTGACTCTCTCACTCTATCTCATTTACACTCTCTCTGACTCTCTCACTCTCATTCACTATCTGACTCTCTCACTCTATCTCATTCACTCTCTCTCTGAATCTTTCACTCTATCTCATTCACACACTCTCTGAATCTCTCACTCTATCTCATTCACCCTCTCTCTGACTCTCTCATTCTATCTCATTCACTCTCGCTCTCTGACACTCTCACACTATCTCATTCACATTGTCTCTCTAACTCTTCCGTCTATCTCATTTACTCTCTCTCTGACTCTCTCACGCTATCTCATTCACTCTCTCTCTGACTCTCTCACTCTATTTCATTCACCCTCTCTCTCACTCTCTCATCCCATCTCGTTCACTCTCTCTCTGAATTTCTCACTCTATCTCATTCACACTCTCTCTCTGACTCTCACTATCTCATTCATTCTCTCTCTGACTCTCTCACTCTATCTCATTTACACTCTCTCTGACTCTCTCACTCCATCTCATTAACTCGCTCTCTGACTTCCTCAATCCATCTCATTCGCACTTTCTCTGAGTCTCTCACTCTATCTCATTCATTCACTCTCACTCTAACTCATTCACACACTCTCTCTGACTCTCTCACTCTATCTCATTTACAATCTTTCCCAATCTCTCACTCTTTCTAATTCACACTCTCTCTGACTCTCTCACTCCATCTCATTCGCACATTCTCTGAGTCTCTCACTCTATCTCATTCACAGACTCTCTCTGACTCTCCCAATCTATCTCATTCACATTCTATCTCTGACTCTCTCACTCTATCTCATTCACACTCTCTCTGACTCTCTCACTCTATCTCATTCCAAAACTCTCTGAGAATCTCACTCTACCTCGTTCACTCTCTCTCTGACTCTCTCACTCTATCTCATTCACACTATCTCTGACTCTATCACTCTATCTTATTTACACTCTCTCTGACTCTCTCACTCTATATCATTCACATTCTCTCTCTGACTCTCTCACTCTATCTCATTTACACTCTCTCTCTGACTCTCTCACTCTATATCATTCACACTCTCTCTCTGACTCTCTCATTCTATCTCATTCACATACTCTCTCACACTCTCACTCCATCACATACACTGTCTATCACTTTAACTCATTCACACTCACTCTCTGACTCTCACACTATCTCATTCACTCAATCTCACTTTAACTCATTCACACACTCTCTCTGACTCTCTCACTCTATCTCATTGACTCTCTCTCTGAATCCTGCACTCTATCTCATTCACACTCTCACTGAATCTCTCACTCTATCTCATTCACACTCTCTCTCTGAATGTCTCAATCTAAATCATTCACTCTCCCTCTCTGACTCTCACTCTATCTCATTCAGACTCTCTCTGACTCTCTCACTCTATCTCATTCACTCTCACTGTGACTCGATAAATCTATCTCATTCATACTCTCTCTGACTCTCTCACTCTATCTCATTCATGCGCTCTCTGACTCTCTCACTCTATCTCATTCACACTCTCTCTGACTCTCTCACTCTATCTCATTCACCCTCTCTGACTCTCTCACTCTAACTCATTCACACTCTCTCTCTCACTCTATCTCATTCAATTTCTCTCTCTGACTCTCTCACTCTATCTCATTCACAAACTCTCTGACACTCTCAATCTATCTCAGTCACACTCTCTCTTACTATCTCACTATATCTCACTCACATTGTCTCTGACTCTCTTAATCTATCTCATTCACTCTCTCTCTGAATCTCTCACTCTATCTCATTTACACTCTCTCTGTCTCTCACTCTATCTCATTAACAATCTCTCTGTCTCTCTCACATTATCTCATTCACACTCTCTCTCTCACTCTATCTCATTCACACACTCTCTCTGACTCTCCCAATCTATCTCATTCAAATTCTATCTCTGACTCTCTCACTCTATCTCATTCACTTTCCATCTCTGACTCTCTCACTCTATCTCATTCACACTCTCTCTGACTCTCTCACTCTATCTCATTCCAAAACTCTTGGAGAATCTCACCCTACGTCGTTCACTCTCTCTCTGACTCTCTCACTCTAACTCAGTCACTCTCTCTCTCTGACTCTCTCACTCTATCTCATTCACACTCTCTCTGACTCTCTCACTTTATCTCATTCACACTCTCTCTGACTCTCTCACTCTATCTCATTCACTATCTGACTCTCTCACTCTATATCATTCACATTCTCTCTCTGACTCTCTCACTCTATCTCATGCACACTCTCTCTCTGACTCTCTCACTCTATATCATTTAAACTCTCTCTCTGACTCTCTCATTCTATCTCATTCACATACTCTCTCACACTCTCACTCCATCACACACACTGTCTATCACTTTAACTCATTCACACTCACTCTCTGACTCTCACACTATCTCATTCACTCACTCTCACTTTAACTTATTCACACTCTCTCTCTGACTCTCTGACTCTATCTCATTCACACACACTCTCTCTGACTCTCTCACTCTATCTCATTCACTCTCTCTCTGAATCTTGCGCTCTATCTCATTCACACTCTCTCTGACTCTCTCACTCTATTTCATTCACACTCTCTCTGACTCTCTCACTCTATCTCATTCCAAAACTCTCGGAGAATCTCACTCTACCTCGTTCACTCTCTCTCTGACTCTCTCACTCTAGCTCATTCACTATCTGACTCTCTCACTCTATATCATTCACATTCTCTCTCTGACTCTCTCACTCTATCTCATTCACACTCTCTCTCTGACTCTCTCACTCTATATCATTCACACTCTATCTCTGACTCTCTCATTCTATCTCATTCACATACTCTCTCACACTCTCACTCCATCACATACACTGTCTATCACTTTAAATCATTCACACTCTCTCTCTGACTCTCTGACTCTATCTCATTCACACACTCTCTCAGACTCTCTCACTCTATCTCATTCACTCTCTCTGAATCTTGCACTCTATCTCATTCACACTCTCACTGAATCTCTCACTCTATCTCATTCACACTCTCTCTCTGAATGTCTCAATCTAAATCATTCACTATCTCTCTCTGACTCTATCACTCTATCTCATTCAGACTCTCTCTGACTCTCTCACTCTATCTCATTCACACTCACTCTGACTCTATAAATCTATCTCATTCATTCTCTCTCTGACTCTCTCAAACTATCTCATTCATGCGCTCTCTGACTCTCTCACTCTATCTCATTCACACTCTCTCTGACTCTCTCACTCTAACTCATTCACTCTCTCTCTGACTCTCTCACTCTATCTCATTCGCACTCTCTCTGACTCACTCACTCTATCTCATTCACCCTCTCTCTCTGACTCTCTCACTCTAACTCATTCACACTCTCTCTCTCACTCTATCTCATTCAATTTCTCTCTCTGACTCTCTCACTCTATCTCATTCACAAACTCTCTGACACTCTCACTCTATCTCAGTCACTCTCTCTCTGACTATCTCACTATATATCACGCACATTCTCTCTGACTCTCTCAATCTATCTCATTCACTCTCTCTCTGAATCTCTCACTCTATCTCATTTACACCCTCTCTGTCTCCCACTCTATCTCATTCACAATCTCTCTGTCTCTCTCACATTATCTCATACACACTCTCTCTCTCACTCTATCTCATTCACACACTCTCTCTGACTCTCCCAATCTATCTCATTCACATTCTATCTCTGACTCTCTCACTCTATCTCATTCACACTCTCTCTGACTCTCTCACTCTATCTCATTCCAAAACTCTCTGAGAATCTCACTCTACCTCGTTCACTCTCTCTCTGACTCTCTCAATCTATCTCATTCAGACTCTCTCTGACTCTCTCACTCTATCTCATTCCAAAACTCTCGGAGAATCTCACTCTACCTCGTTCACTCTCTCTCTGACTCTCTCACTCTAACTCAGTCACTCTCTCTCTCTGACTCTCTCACTCTATCTCATTCACACTCTCTCTGACTCTCTCACTCTATCTCATTTACACTCTCTCTTACTCTCTCACTCTATCTCATTCACTATCTGACTCTCTCACTCTATATCATTCACATTCTCTCTCTGACTCTCTCACTCTATCTCATTCACACTCTCTCTCTGACTCTCTCACTCTATATCATTCACATTCTCTCTCTGACTCTCTCATTCTATCTCATTCACATACTCTCTCACACTCTCACTCCATCACATACACTGTCTATCACTTTAACTCATTCACACTCACTCTCTGACTCTCACACTATCTCATTCACTCACTCTCACTTTAACTTATTCACACTCTCTCTCTGACTCTCTGACTCTATCTCATTCACACACACTCTCTCTGAATCTCTCACTCTATCTCATTCACTCTCTCTCTGAATCTTGCACTCTATCTCATTCACACTCTCTCTGACTCTCTCACTCTATCTCATTCACACTCTCTCTGACTCTCTCACTCTATCTCATTCACACTCTCTCTGACTCTCTCACTCTATCTCATTTACACTCTCTCTGACTCTCTCACTCAATCTCATTCACTATCTGACTCTCTCACTCTATATCATTTAAATTCTCTCTCTGACTCTCTCACTCTATCTCATTCACACTCTCTCTCTGACTCTCTCACTCTATATCATTCACACTCTCTCTCTGACTCTCTCATTCTATCTCATTCACATACTCTCTCACACTCTCACTCCATCACATACACTGTCTATCACTTTAACTCATTCACACTCACTCTCTGACTCTCACACTATCTCATTTACTCAATCTCACTTTAACTCATTCACACTCTCTCTCTGACTCTCTGACTCTATCTCATTCACACACTCTCTCTGACTCTCTCACTCTATCTCATTCACTCTCTCTCTGAATCTTGCACTCTATCTCATTCACACTCTCACTGAATCCCTCACTCTATCTCATTCACTCTCTCTCTCTGAATGTCTCAATCTAAATCATTCACTCTCTCTCTCTGACTCTCACTCTATCTCATTCACACTCTCTCTGACTCTCTCACTCTATCTCATTCCAAAACTCTCGGAGAATCTCACACTACCTCGTTCACTCTCTCTCTGACTCTCTCACTCTAACTCAGTCACTCTCTCTGACTCTCTCACTCTATCTCATTCACACTCTCTCTGACTCTCTCACTCTATCTCATTCACTATCTGACTCTCTCACTCTATATCATTCACATTCTCTCTCTGACTCTCTCACTCTATCTCATTCACACTCTCTCTCTGACTCTCTCACTCTATATCATTCACACTCTCTCTCTGACTCTCTCATTCTATCTCATTCACATACTCTCTCACACTCTCACTCCATCACACACACTGTCTATCACTTTAACTCATTCACACTCACTCTCTGACTCTCACACTATCTCATTCACTCACTCTCACTTTAACTTATTCACACTCTCTCTCTGACTCTCTGACTCTATCTCATTCACACACACTCTCTCTGAATCTCTCACTCTATCTCATTCACTCTCTCTCTGAATCTTGCACTCTATCTCATTCACACTCTCTCTGACTCTCTCACTCTATCTCATTCACACTCTCTCTGACTCTCTCACTCTATCTCATTCCAAAACTCTCGGAGAATCTCACTCTACCTCGTTCACTCTCTCTCTGACTCTCTCACTCTAGCTCATTCACACTCTCTCTGACTCTCTCACTCTATCTCATTCACACTCTCTCTGACTCTCTCAATCTATCTCTTTCACACTCTCTCTGACTCTCTCACTCTGTCTCATTCACACTCTCTCTGACTCTCTCACTCTATCTCATTTACACTCTGACTCTCTCACTCTATCTCATTCACTCTCTCTCTCTGACTCTCTCACTCTATCTCATTCACACTCTCTCTCTGACTCTCTCATTCTATCTCATTCACATACTCTCTCACACTCTCACTCCATCACATACACTGTCTATCACTTTAACTCATTCACACTCACTCTCTGACTCTCACACTATTTCATTTACTCAATCTCACTTTAACTCATTCACACTCTCTCTGTAACTCTCTGACTCTACCTCATTCACACACTCTCTCTGACTCTAAAAATCTATCTCATTCATACTCTCTCTGACTCTCTCACTCTATCTCATTCATGCGCTCTCTGACTCTCTCACTCTATCTCATTCACCCTCTCTCTCTGTCTCTCTCACTCCAACTCATTCACACTCTCTCTCTCACTCTATCTCATTCAATTTCCCTCTCTGACTCTCTCACTATATCTCAATCACATTCTCTCTGACTCTCTCAATCTATCTCATTCACTCTCTCTCTGAATCTCTCACTCTATCTCATTTACACTCTCTCTGTCTCTCACTCTATCTCATTAACAATCTCTCTGTCTCTCTCACATTATCTCATTCACACTCTCTCTCTCACTCTATCTCATTCACACACTCTCTCTGACTCTCCCAATCTATCTCATTCAAATTCTATCTCTGACTCTCACACTCTATCTCATTCACATTCTATCTCTGACTCTCTCACTCTATCTCATTCACTCTCTCTCTGAATCTTGCACTCTATCTCATTCACACTCTCTCTGACTCTCTCACTCTATCTCATTCACACTCTCTCTGACTCTCTCACTCTATCTCATTCACTATCTGACTCTCTCACTCTATATCATTCACATTCTCTCTCTGACTCTCTCACTCTATCTCATTCACACTCTCTCTCTGACTCTCTCACTCTATATCATTCACACTCTCTCTCTGACTCTCTCATTCTATCTCATTCACATACTCTCTCACACTCTCACTCCATCACACACACTGTCTATCACTTTAACTCATTCACACTCACTCTCTGACTCTCACACTATCTCATTCACTCACTCTCACTTTAACTTATTCACACTCTCTCTCTGAATCTCTGACTCTATCTCATTCACACACACTCTCTCTGAATCTCTCACTCTATCTCATTCACTCTCTCTCTGAATCTTGCACTCTATCTCATTCACACTCTCTCTGACTCTCTCACTCTATCTCATTCCAAAACTCTCGGAGAATCTCACTCTACCTCGTTCACTCTCTCTCTGACTCTCTCACTCTAGCTCATTCACACTCTCTCTGACTCTCTCACTCTATCTCATTCACACTCTCTCTGACTCTCTCACTCTATCTCATTTACACTCTGACTCTCTCACTCTATCTCATTCACACTCTCTCTCTGACTCTCTCACTCTATATCATTCACACTCTCTCTCTGACTCTCTCATTCTATCTCATTCACATACTCTCTCACACTCTCACTCCATCACATACACTGTCTATCACTTTAACTCATTCACACTCACTCTCTGACTCTCACACTATCTCATTTACTCAATCTCACTTTAACTCATTCACACTCTCTCTCTAACTCTCTGACTCTATCTCATTCACACACTCTGACTCTAAAAATCTATCTCATTCATACTCTCTCTGACTCTCTCACTCTATCTCATTCATGCGCTCTCTGACTCTCTCACTCTATCTCATTCACCCTCTCTCTCTGACTCTCTCACTCCAACTCATTCACACTCTCTCTCTCACTCTATCTCATTCAATTTCCCTCTCTGACTCTCTCACTATATCTCACTCACATTCTCTCTGACTCTCTCAATCTATCTCATTCACTCTCTCTCTGAATCTCTCACTCTATCTCATTTACACTCTCTCTGTCTCTCACTCTATCTCATTAACAATCTCTCTGTCTCTCTCACATTATCTCATTCACACTCTTTCTCTCACTCTATCTCATTCACACACTCTCTCTGACTCTCCCAATCTATCTCATTCAAATTCTATCTCTGACTCTCTCACTCTATCTCATTCACATTCTATCTCTGACTCTCTCACTCTATCTCATTCACACTCTCTCTGACTCTCTCACTCTATCTCATTCCAAAACTCTCGGAGAATCTCACCCTACCTCGTTCACTCTCTCTCTGACTCTCCCACTCTAACTCAGTCACTCTCTCTCTCTGACTCTCTCACTCTATCTCATTCACAATCTCTCTGACTCTCTCACTCTATCTCATTCACTATCTGACTCTCTCACTCTATATCATTCACATTCTCTCTCTGACTCTCTCACTCTATCTCATTCAAACTCTCTCTCTGACTCTCTCACTCTATATCATTCACACTCTCTCTCTGACTCTCTCATTCTATCACATTCACAATCTCTCTCACTCTGTCTCATTTACACATTCTCTCAGTCTCTCACTCTATCTCATTCCCTTTCTCCCTGACTCTCTCTCTATCTCATTCACGCTCTCTCTGTCTCTCTCATTCTATATCATTCACACTCTCTCTCTGACTCTCTCACTCTATCTCATTCACACTCTCTCTCTGACTCTCTCACTCTATATCATTCACACTCTCTCTCTGACTCTCTCATTCTATCTCATTCACATACTCTCTCACACTCTCACTCCATCACACACACTGTCTATCACTTTAATTCATTCACACTCACTCTCTGACTCTCACACTATCTCATTCACTCACTCTCACTTTAACTTATTCACACTCTCTCTCTGACTCTCTGACTCTATCTCATTCACACACACTCTCTCTGACTCTCTCACTCTATCTCATTCACTCTCTCTCTGAATCTTGCACTCTATCTCATTCACACTCTCTCTGACTCTCTCACTCTATCTCATTCCAAAACTCTCGGAGAATCTCACTCTACCTCGTTCACTCTCTCTCTGACTCTCTCACTCTAGCTTATTCACACTCTCTCTGACTCTCTCACTCTATCTCATTCACACTCTCTCTGACTCTCTCACTCTATCTCATTTACACTCTCTCTGACTCTCTCACTCAATCTCATTCACTATCTGACTCTCTCACTCTATATCATTTAAATTCTCTCTCTGACTCTCTCACTCTATCTCATTCACACTCTCTCTCTGACTCTCTCACTCTATATCATTCACACTCTCTCTCTGACTCTCTCATTCTATCTCATTCACATACTCTCTCACACTCTCACTCCATCACATACACTGTCTATCACTTTAACTCATTCACACTCACTCTCTGATTCTCACACTATCTCATTTACTCAATCTCACTTTATCTCATTCACACTCTCTCTCTGACTCTCTGACTCTATCTCATTCACACACTCTCTCTGACTCTCTCACTCTATCTCATTCACTCTCTCTCTGAATCTTGCACTCCATCTCATTCACACTCTCACTGAATCCCTCACTCTATCTCTTCACTCTCTCTCTCTGAATGTCTCAATCTAAATCATTCACTCTCTCTCTCTGACTCTCACTCTATCTCATTCAGACTCTCTCTGACTCTCTCACTCTATCTCATTCACACTCACTCTGACTCTAAAAATCTATCTCATTCATACTCTCTCTCACTCTCTCACTCTATCTCATTCATGCGCTCTCTGACTCTCTCACTCTATCTCATTCACACTCTCTCTGACTCTCTCACTCTAACTCATTCACTCTCTCTCTCTGACTCTCTCACTCTATCTCATTCACACTCTCTCTGACTCTCTCACTCTATCTCATTCACCCTCTCTCTCTGACTCTCTCACTCTAACTCATTCACACTCTCTCTCACTCTATCTCATTCAATTTCTCTCTCTGACTCTCTCACTCTATCTCATTCACAAACTCTCTGACACTCTCACTCTATCTCAGTCACTCTCTCTCTGACTATCTCACTATATCTCACTCACAGTCTCTCTGAATCTCTCAATCTAT
Organism: Carcharodon carcharias; assembly: GCF_017639515.1. Lineage (NCBI taxonomy): Eukaryota > Metazoa > Chordata > Chondrichthyes > Lamniformes > Lamnidae > Carcharodon > Carcharodon carcharias. The sequence continues at coordinate 272,580 of NW_024470882.1, forward strand.
CTCATTCACTCTCTCTCTGAATCTCTCACTCTAGCTCATTTACACTCTGTCTCTCACTCTATCTCATTCACAATCTCTCTGTCTCTCTCACATTATCTCATTCACACTCTCTCTCTCACTCTATCTCATTCACACACTCTATCTGACTCTCCCAATCTATCTCATTCACACTCTCTCTGACTCTCTCACTCTATCTCATTTACACTCTCTCTGACTCTCTCACTCTCATTCACTATCTGACTCTCTCACTCTATCTCATTCACTCTCTCTCTGAATCTTTCACTCTATCTCATTCACACACTCTCTGAATCTCTCACTCTATCTCATTCACCCTCTCTCTGACTCTCTCATTCTATCTCATTCACTCTCGCTCTCTGACACTCTCACACTATCTCATTCACATTGTCTCTCTAACTCTTCCGTCTATCTCATTTACTCTCTCTCTGACTCTCTCACGCTATCTCATTCACTCTCTCTCTGACTCTCTCACTCTATTTCATTCACCCTCTCTCTCACTCTCTCATCCCATCTCGTTCACTCTCTCTCTGAATTTCTCACTCTATCTCATTCACACTCTCTCTCTGACTCTCACTATCTCATTCATTCTCTCTCTGACTCTCTCACTCTATCTCATTTACACTCTCTCTGACTCTCTCACTCCATCTCATTAACTCGCTCTCTGACTTCCTCAATCCATCTCATTCGCACTTTCTCTGAGTCTCTCACTCTATCTCATTCATTCACTCTCACTCTAACTCATTCACACACTCTCTCTGACTCTCTCACTCTATCTCATTTACAATCTTTCCCAATCTCTCACTCTTTCTAATTCACACTCTCTCTGACTCTCTCACTCCATCTCATTCGCACATTCTCTGAGTCTCTCACTCTATCTCATTCACAGACTCTCTCTGACTCTCCCAATCTATCTCATTCACATTCTATCTCTGACTCTCTCACTCTATCTCATTCACACTCTCTCTGACTCTCTCACTCTATCTCATTCCAAAACTCTCTGAGAATCTCACTCTACCTCGTTCACTCTCTCTCTGACTCTCTCACTCTATCTCATTCACACTATCTCTGACTCTATCACTCTATCTTATTTACACTCTCTCTGACTCTCTCACTCTATATCATTCACATTCTCTCTCTGACTCTCTCACTCTATCTCATTTACACTCTCTCTCTGACTCTCTCACTCTATATCATTCACACTCTCTCTCTGACTCTCTCATTCTATCTCATTCACATACTCTCTCACACTCTCACTCCATCACATACACTGTCTATCACTTTAACTCATTCACACTCACTCTCTGACTCTCACACTATCTCATTCACTCAATCTCACTTTAACTCATTCACACACTCTCTCTGACTCTCTCACTCTATCTCATTGACTCTCTCTCTGAATCCTGCACTCTATCTCATTCACACTCTCACTGAATCTCTCACTCTATCTCATTCACACTCTCTCTCTGAATGTCTCAATCTAAATCATTCACTCTCCCTCTCTGACTCTCACTCTATCTCATTCAGACTCTCTCTGACTCTCTCACTCTATCTCATTCACTCTCACTGTGACTCGATAAATCTATCTCATTCATACTCTCTCTGACTCTCTCACTCTATCTCATTCATGCGCTCTCTGACTCTCTCACTCTATCTCATTCACACTCTCTCTGACTCTCTCACTCTATCTCATTCACCCTCTCTGACTCTCTCACTCTAACTCATTCACACTCTCTCTCTCACTCTATCTCATTCAATTTCTCTCTCTGACTCTCTCACTCTATCTCATTCACAAACTCTCTGACACTCTCAATCTATCTCAGTCACACTCTCTCTTACTATCTCACTATATCTCACTCACATTGTCTCTGACTCTCTTAATCTATCTCATTCACTCTCTCTCTGAATCTCTCACTCTATCTCATTTACACTCTCTCTGTCTCTCACTCTATCTCATTAACAATCTCTCTGTCTCTCTCACATTATCTCATTCACACTCTCTCTCTCACTCTATCTCATTCACACACTCTCTCTGACTCTCCCAATCTATCTCATTCAAATTCTATCTCTGACTCTCTCACTCTATCTCATTCACTTTCCATCTCTGACTCTCTCACTCTATCTCATTCACACTCTCTCTGACTCTCTCACTCTATCTCATTCCAAAACTCTTGGAGAATCTCACCCTACGTCGTTCACTCTCTCTCTGACTCTCTCACTCTAACTCAGTCACTCTCTCTCTCTGACTCTCTCACTCTATCTCATTCACACTCTCTCTGACTCTCTCACTTTATCTCATTCACACTCTCTCTGACTCTCTCACTCTATCTCATTCACTATCTGACTCTCTCACTCTATATCATTCACATTCTCTCTCTGACTCTCTCACTCTATCTCATGCACACTCTCTCTCTGACTCTCTCACTCTATATCATTTAAACTCTCTCTCTGACTCTCTCATTCTATCTCATTCACATACTCTCTCACACTCTCACTCCATCACACACACTGTCTATCACTTTAACTCATTCACACTCACTCTCTGACTCTCACACTATCTCATTCACTCACTCTCACTTTAACTTATTCACACTCTCTCTCTGACTCTCTGACTCTATCTCATTCACACACACTCTCTCTGACTCTCTCACTCTATCTCATTCACTCTCTCTCTGAATCTTGCGCTCTATCTCATTCACACTCTCTCTGACTCTCTCACTCTATTTCATTCACACTCTCTCTGACTCTCTCACTCTATCTCATTCCAAAACTCTCGGAGAATCTCACTCTACCTCGTTCACTCTCTCTCTGACTCTCTCACTCTAGCTCATTCACTATCAGACTCTCTCACTCTATATCATTCACATTCTCTCTCTGACTCTCTCACTCTATCTCATTCACACTCTCTCTCTGACTCTCTCACTCTATATCATTCACACTCTATCTCTGACTCTCTCATTCTATCTCATTCACATACTCTCTCACACTCTCACTCCATCACATACACTGTCTATCACTTTAAATCATTCACACTCTCTCTCTGACTCTCTGACTCTATCTCATTCACACACTCTCTCAGACTCTCTCACTCTATCTCATTCACTCTCTCTGAATCTTGCACTCTATCTCATTCACACTCTCACTGAATCTCTCACTCTATCTCATTCACACTCTCTCTCTGAATGTCTCAATCTAAATCATTCACTATCTCTCTCTGACTCTATCACTCTATCTCATTCAGACTCTCTCTGACTCTCTCACTCTATCTCATTCACACTCACTCTGACTCTATAAATCTATCTCATTCATTCTCTCTCTGACTCTCTCAAACTATCTCATTCATGCGCTCTCTGACTCTCTCACTCTATCTCATTCACACTCTCTCTGACTCTCTCACTCTAACTCATTCACTCTCTCTCTGACTCTCTCACTCTATCTCATTCGCACTCTCTCTGACTCACTCACTCTATCTCATTCACCCTCTCTCTCTGACTCTCTCACTCTAACTCATTCACACTCTCTCTCTCACTCTATCTCATTCAATTTCTCTCTCTGACTCTCTCACTCTATCTCATTCACAAACTCTCTGACACTCTCACTCTATCTCAGTCACTCTCTCTCTGACTATCTCACTATATATCACGCACATTCTCTCTGACTCTCTCAATCTATCTCATTCACTCTCTCTCTGAATCTCTCACTCTATCTCATTTACACCCTCTCTGTCTCCCACTCTATCTCATTCACAATCTCTCTGTCTCTCTCACATTATCTCATTCACACTCTCTCTCTCACTCTATCTCATTCACACACTCTCTCTGACTCTCCCAATCTATCTCATTCACATTCTATCTCTGACTCTCTCACTCTATCTCATTCACACTCTCTCTGACTCTCTCACTCTATCTCATTCCAAAACTCTCTGAGAATCTCACTCTACCTCGTTCACTCTCTCTCTGACTCTCTCACTCTATCTCAATCACACTCTCTCTGACTCTCTCACTCTATCTCATTCCAAAACTCTCGGAGCATCTCACTCTACCTCGTTCACTCTCTCTCTGACTCTCTCACTCTAACTCAGTCACTCTCTCTCTCTGACTCTCTCACTCTATCTCATTCACACTCTCTCTGACTCTCTCACTCTATCTCATTTACAATTTCTCTGACTCTCTCACTCTATCTCATTCACTATCTGACTCTCTCACTCTATATCATTCACATTCTCTCTCTGACTCTCTCACTCTATCTCATTCACACTCTCTCTCTGACTCTCTCACTCTATATCATTCACACTCTCTCTCTGACTCTCTCATTCTATCTCATTCACATACTCTCTCACACTCTCACTCCATCACACACACTGTCTATCACTTTAACTCATTCACACTCACTCTCTGACTCTCACACTATCTCATTCACTCACTCTCACTTTAACTTATTCACACTCTCTCTCTGACTCTCTGACTCTATCTCATTCACACACACTCTCTCTGAATCTCTCACTCTATCTCATTCACTCTCTCTCTGAATCTTGCACTCTATCTCATTCACACTCTCTCTGACTCTCTCACTCTATCTCATTCACACTCTCTCTGACTCTCTCACTCTATCTCATTCCAAAACTCTCGGAGAATCTCACTCTACCTCGTTCACTCTCTCTCTGACTCTCTCACTCTAGCTCATTCACACTCTCTCTGACTCTCTCACTCTATCTCATTCACACTCTCTCTGACTCTCTCAATCTATCTCTTTCACACTCTCTCTGACTCTCTCACTCTGTCTCATTCACACTCTCTCTGACTCTCTCACTCTATCTCATTCACACTCTGACTCTCTCACTCTATATCATTCACATTCTCTCTCTGACTCTCTCACTCTATCTCATGCACACTCTCTCTCTGACTCTCTCACTCTATATCATTCACACTCTCTCTCTGACTCTCTCATTCTATCTCATTCACATACTCTCTCACACTCTCACTCCATCACACACACTGTCTATCACTTTAACTCATTCACACTCACTCTCTGACTCTCACACTATCTCATTCACTCACTCTCACTTTAACTTATTCACACTCTCTCTCTGACTCTCTGACTCTATCTCATTCACACACACTCTCTCTGACTCTCTCACTCTATCTCATTCACTCTCTCTCTGAATCTTGCGCTCTATCTCATTCACACTCTCTCTGACTCTCTCACTCTATTTCATTCACACTCTCTCTGACTCTCTCACTCTATCTCATTCCAAAACTCTCGGAGAATCTCACTCTACCTCGTTCACTCTCTCTCTGACTCTCTCACTCTAGCTCATTCACTATCTGACTCTCTCACTCTATATCATTCACATTCTCTCTCTGACTCTCTCACTCTATCTCATTCACACTCTCTCTCTGACTCTCTCACTCTATATCATTCACACTCTATCTCTGACTCTCTCATTCTATCTCATTCACATACTCTCTCACACTCTCACTCCATCACATACACTGTCTATCACTTTAAATCATTCACACTCTCTCTCTGACTCTCTGACTCTATCTCATTCACACACTCTCTCAGACTCTCTCACTCTATCTCATTCACTCTCTCTGAATCTTGCACTCTATCTCATTCACACTCTCACTGAATCTCTCACTCTATCTCATTCACACTCTCTCTCTGAATGTCTCAATCTAAATCATTCACTATCTCTCTCTGACTCTATCACTCTATCTCATTCAGACTCTCTCTGACTCTCTCACTCTATCTCATTCACACTCACTCTGACTCTATAAATCTATCTCATTCATTCTCTCTCTGACTCTCTCAAACTATCTCATTCATGCGCTCTCTGACTCTCTCACTCTATCTCATTCACACTCTCTCTGACTCTCTCACTCTAACTCATTCACTCTCTCTCTGACTCTCTCACTCTATCTCATTCGCACTCTCTCTGACTCACTCACTCTATCTCATTCACCCTCTCTCTCTGACTCTCTCACTCTAACTCATTCACACTCTCTCTCTCACTCTATCTCATTCAATTTCTCTCTCTGACTCTCTCACTCTATCTCATTCACAAACTCTCTGACACTCTCACTCTATCTCAGTCACTCTCTCTCTGACTATCTCACTATATATCACGCACATTCTCTCTGACTCTCTCAATCTATCTCATTCACTCTCTCTCTGAATCTCTCACTCTATCTCATTTACACCCTCTCTGTCTCCCACTCTATCTCATTCACAATCTCTCTGTCTCTCTCACATTATCTCATTCACACTCTCTCTCTCACTCTATCTCATTCACACACTCTCTCTGACTCTCCCAATCTATCTCATTCACATTCTATCTCTGACTCTCTCACTCTATCTCATTCACACTCTCTCTGACTCTCTCACTCTATCTCATTCCAAAACTCTCTGAGAATCTCACTCTACCTCGTTCACTCTCTCTCTGACTCTCTCACTCTATCTCAATCACACTCTCTCTGACTCTCTCACTCTATCTCATTCCAAAACTCTCGGAGCATCTCACTCTACCTCGTTCACTCTCTCTCTGACTCTCTCACTCTAACTCAGTCACTCTCTCTCTCTGACTCTCTCACTCTATCTCATTCACACTCTCTCTGACTCTCTCACTCTATCTCATTTACAATTTCTCTGAATCTCTCACTCTATCTCATTCACTATCTGACTCTCTCACTCTATATCATTCACATTCTCTCTCTGACTCTCTCACTCTATCTCATTCACACTCTCTCTCTGACTCTCTCACTCTATATCATTCACACTCTCTCTCTGACTCTCTCATTCTATCTCATTCACATACTCTCTCACACTCTCACTCCATCACACACACTGTCTATCACTTTAACTCATTCACACTCACTCTCTGACTCTCACACTATCTCATTCACTCACTCTCACTTTAACTTATTCACACTCTCTCTCTGACTCTCTGACTCTATCTCATTCACACACACTCTCTCTGAATCTCACACTCTATCTCATTCACTCTCTCTCTGAATCTTGCACTCTATCTCATTCACACTCTCTCTGACTCTCTCACTCTATCTCATTCACACTCTCTCTGACTCTCTCACTCTATCTCATTCCAAAACTCTCGGAGAATCTCACTCTACCTCGTTCACTCTCTCTCTGACTCTCTCACTCTAGCTCATTCACACTCTCTCTGACTCTCTCACTCTATCTCATTCACACTCTCTCTGACTCTCTCAATCTATCTCTTTCACACTCTCTCTGACTCTCTCACTCTGTCTCATTCACACTCTCTCTGACTCTCTCACTCTATCTCATTCACACTCTGACTCTCTCACTCTATATCATTCACATTCTCTCTCTGACTCTCTCACTCTATCTCATGCACACTCTCTCTCTGACTCTCTCACTCTATATCATTCACACTCTCTCTCTGACTCTCTCATTCTATCTCATTCACATACTCTCTCACACTCTCACTCCATCACACACACTGTCTATCACTTTAACTCATTCACACTCACTCTCTGACTCTCACACTATCTCATTCACTCACTCTCACTTTAACTCATTCACACTCTCTCTCTGACTCTCTGACTCTATCTCATTCACACACACCCTCTCTGACTCTCTCACTCTATCTCATTCACTCTCTCTCTGAATCTTGCACTCTATCTCATTCACACACTCACTGAATCTCTCACTCTATCTCATTCACCCTCTCTCTGACTCTCTCATTCTATCTCATTCACTCTCGCTCTCTGACACTCTCACACTATCTCATTCACATTGTCTCTCTAACTCTTCAGTCTATCTCATTCACACTCTCTCTGACTCTCTCAATCTAACTCAGTCACTCTCTCTCTCTGACTCTCTCACTCTATCTCATTCACACTCTCTCTGACTCTCTCACTCTATCTCATTTACACTCTCTCTGACTCTCTCACTCTCATTCACTATCTGACTCTCTCAATCTATCTCATTCACTCTCTCTCTGAATCTTGCACTCTATCTCATTCACACACTCTCTGAATCTCTCACTCTATCTCATTCACCCTCTCTCTGACTCTCTCATTCTATCTCATTCACTCTCGCTCTCTGACACTCTCACACTATCTCATTCACATTGTCTCTCTAACTCTTCCGTCTATCTCATTTACTCTCTCTCTGACTCTCTCACGCTATCTCATTCACTCTCTCTCTGACTCTCTCACTCTATTTCATTCACCCACTCTCTCACTCTCTCATCCCATCTCGTTCACTCTCTCTCTGACTTTCTCACTCTATCTCATTCACACTCTCTCTCTGACTCTCACTATCTCATTCATTCTCTCTCTGACTCTCTCACTCTATCTCATTTACACTCTCTCTGACTCTCTCACTCCATCTCATTAACTCGCTCTCTGACTTCCTCAATCCATCTCATTCGCACTTTCTCTGAGTCTCTCACTCTATCTCATTCATTCACTCTCACTCTAACTCATTCACACACTCTCTCTGACTCTCTCACTCTATCTCATTTACAATCTTTCCCAATCTCTCACTCTTTCTAATTCACACTCTCTCTGACTCTCTCACTCCATCTCATTCGCACATTCTCTGAGTCTCTCACTCTATCTCATTCACAGACTCTCTCTGACTCTCCCAATCTATCTCATTCACATTCTATCTCTGACTCTCTCACTCTATCTCATTCACACTCTCTCTGACTCTCTCACTCTATCTCATTCCAAAACTCTCTGAGAATCGCACGCTACCTCGTTCACTCTCTCTCTGACTCTCTCACTTTATCTCATTCACACTCTCTCTGACTCTCTCACTCTATCTCATTCCAAAACTCTCGGAGAATCTCACTCTACCTCGTTCACTCTCTCTCTGACTCTCTCACTCTATCTCATTCACACTCTCTCTGACTCTCTCACTCTATCTCATTTACACTCTCTCTGACTCTCTCACTCTATCTCATTCACATTCTCTCTCTGACTCTCTCACTCTATCTCATTTACACTCTCTCTCATACTCTCTCACTCTATATCATTCACACTCTCTCTCTGACTCTCTCATTCTATCTCATTCACGTACTCTCTCACACTCTCACTCCATCACATACACTGTCTATCACTTTAACTCATTCACACTCACTCTCAGACTCTCACACTATCTCATTCACTCAATCTCACTTTAACTCATTCACACTCTCTCTCTGACTCTCTGACTCTATCTCATTCACACACTCTCTCTGACTCTCTCACTCTATCTCATTCACTCTCTCTCTGAATCTTGCACTCTATCTCATTCACACTCTCACTGAATCTCTCACTCTATCTCATTCACACTCTCTCTCTGAATGTCTCAATCTAAATCATTCACTCTCTCTCTCTGACTCTCACTCTATCTCATTCAGACTCTCTCTGACTCTCTCACTGTATCTCATTCACTCTCACTGTGACTCGATAAATCTATCTCCTTCATACTCTCTCTGACTCTCTCACTCTATCTCATTCATGCGCTCTCTGACTCTCTCACTCTATCTCATTCACACTCTCTCTGACTCTCTCACTCTATCTCATTCACCCTCTCTGACTCTCTCACTCTAACTCATTCACACTCTCTCTCTCACTCTATCTCATTCAATTTCTCTCTCTGACTCTCTCACTCTATCTCATTCACAAACTCTCTGACACTCTCAATCTATCTCAGTCACACTCTCTCTTACTATCTCACTATATCTCACTCACATTCTCTCTGACTCTCTCAATCTATCTCATTCACTCTCTCTCTGAATCTCTCACTCTATCTCATTAACAATCTCTCTGTCTCTCTCACATTATCTCATTCACACACTCTCTCTGACTCTCCCAATCTATCTCATTCAAATTCTATCTCTGACTCTCTCACTCTATCTCATTCACATTCTATCTTTGACTCTCTCACTCTATGTCATTCACACTCTCTCTGACTCTCTCACTCTATCTCATTCCAAAACTCTTGGAGAATCTCACCCTACCTCGTTCACTCTCTCTCTGACTGTCTCACTCTAACTCAGTCACTCTCTCTCTCTGACTCTCTCACTCTATCTCATTCACACTCTCTCTGACTCTCTCACTTTATCTCATTCACACTCTCTCTGACTCTCTCACTCTATCTCATTCACTATCTGACTCTCTCACTCTATATCATTCACATTCTCTCTCTGACTCTCTCACTCTATCTCATGCACACTCTCTCTCTGACTCTCTCATTCTATCTCATTCATGCGCTCTCTGACTCTCTCACTCTATCTCATTCACACTCTCTCTGACTCTCTCACTCTAACTCATTCACTCTCTCTCTGACTCTCTCACTCTATCTCATTCGCACTCTCTCTGACTCACTCACTCTATCTCATTCACCCTCTCTCTCTGACTCTCTCACTCTAACTCATTCACACTCTCTCTCTCACTCTATCTCATTCAATTTCTCTCTCTGACTCTCTCACTCTATCTCATTCACAAACTCTCTGACACTCTCACTCTATCTCAGTCACTCTCTCTCTGACTATCTCACTATATATCACGCACATTCTCTCTGACTCTCTCAATCTATCTCATTCACTCTCTCTCTGAATCTCTCACTCTATCTCATTTACACCCTCTCTGTCTCTCACTCTATCTCATTCACAATCTCTCTGTCTCTCTCACATTATCTCATTCACACTCTCTCTCTCACTCTATCTCATTCACACACTCTCTCTGACTCTCCCACTCTATCTCATTCACATTCTATCTCTGACTCTCTCACTCTATCTCATTCACACTCTCTCTGACTCTCTCACTCTATCTCATTCCAAAACTCTCTGAGAATCTCACTCTACCTCGTTCACTCTCTCTCTGACTCTCTCACTCTATCTCAATCACACTCTCTCTGACTCTCTCACTCTATCTCATTCCAAAACTCTCGGAGCATCTCACTCTACCTCGTTCACTCTCTCTCTGACTCTCTCACTCTAACTCAGTCACTCTCTCTCTCTGACTCTCTCACTCTATCTCATTCACACTCTCTCTGACTCTCTCACTCTATCTCATTTACAATTTCTCTGACTCTCTCACTCTATCTCATTCACTATCTGACTCTCTCACTCTATATCATTCACATTCTCTCTCTGACTCTCTCACTCTATCTCATTCACACTCTCTCTCTGACTCTCTCACTCTATATCATTCACACTCTCTCTCTGACTCTCTCATTCTATCTCATTCACATACTCTCTCACACTCTCACTCCATCACACACACTGTCTATCACTTTAACTCATTCACACTCACTCTCTGACTCTCACACTATCTCATTCACTCACTCTCACTTTAACTTATTCACACTCTCTCTCTGACTCTCTGACTCTATCTCATTCACACACACTCTCTCTGAATCTCTCACTCTATCTCATTCACTCTCTCTCTGAATCTTGCACTCTATCTCATTCACACTCTCTCTGACTCTCTCACTCTATCTCATTCACACTCTCTCTGACTCTCTCACTCTATCTCATTCCAAAACTCTCGGAGAATCTCACTCTACCTCGTTCACTCTCTCTCTGACTCTCTCACTCTAGCTCATTCACACTCTCTCTGACTCTCTCACTCTATCTCATTCACACTCTCTCTGACTCTCTCAATCTATCTCTTTCACACTCTCTCTGACTCTCTCACTCTGTCTCATTCACACTCTCTCTGACTCTCTCACTCTATCTCATTTACACTCTGACTCTCTCACTCTATATCATTCACATTCTCTCTCTGACTCTCTCACTCTATCTCATGCACACTCTCTCTCTGACTCTCTCACTCTATATCATTCACACTCTCTCTCTGACTCTCTCATTCTATCTCATTCACATACTCTCTCACACTCACTCCATCACACACACTGTCTATCACTTTAACTCATTCACACTCACTCTCTGACTCTCACACTATCTCATTCACTCACTCTCACTTTAACTTATTCACACTCTCTCTCTGACTCTCTGACTCTATCTCATTCACACACACTCTCTCTGACTCTCTCACTCTATCTCATTCACTCTCTCTCTGAATCTTGCGCTCTATCTCATTCACACTCTCTCTGACTCTCTCACTCTATTTCATTCACACTCTCTCTGACTCTCTCACTCTATCTCATTCCAAAACTCTCGGAGAATCTCACTCTACCTCGTTCACTCTCTCTCTGACTCTCTCACTCTAGCTCATTCACTATCTGACTCTCTCACTCTATATCATTCACATTCTCTCTCTGACTCTCTCACTCTATCTCATTCACACTCTCTCTCTGACTCTCTCACTCTATATCATTCACACTCTATCTCTGACTCTCTCATTCTATCTCATTCACATACTCTCTCACACTCTCACTCCATCACATACACTGTCTATCACTTTAAATCATTCACACTCTCTCTCTGACTCTCTGACTCTATCTCATTCACACACTCTCTCAGACTCTCTCACTCTATCTCATTCACTCTCTCTGAATCTTGCACACTATCTCATTCACACTCTCACTGAATCTCTCACTCTATCTCATTCACACTCTCTCTCTGAATGTCTCAATCTAAATCATTCACTATCTCTCTCTGACTCTATCACTCTATCTCATTCAGACTCTCTCTGACTCTCTCACTCTATCTCATTCACACTCACTCTGACTCTATAAATCTATCTCATTCATACTCTCTCTGACTCTCTCAAACTATCTCATTCATGCGCTCTCTGACTCTCTCACTCTATCTCATTCACACTCTCTCTGACTCTCTCACTCTAACTCATTCACTCTCTCTCTGACTCTCTCACTCTATCTCATTCGCACTCTCTCTGACTCACTCACTCTATCTCATTCACCCTCTCTCTCTGACTCTCTCACTCTAACTCATTCACACTCTCTCTCTCACTCTATCTCATTCAATTTCTCTCTCTGACTCTCTCACTCTATCTCATTCACAAACTCTCTGACACTCTCACTCTATCTCAGTCACTCTCTCTCTGACTATCTCACTATATATCACGCACATTCTCTCTGACTCTCTCAATCTATCTCATTCACTCTCTCTCTGAATCTCTCACTCTATCTCATTTACACCCTCTCTGTCTCCCACTCTATCTCATTCACAATCTCTCTGTCTCTCTCACATTATCTCATTCACACTCTCTCTCTCACTCTATCTCATTCACACACTCTCTCTGACTCTCCCAATCTATCTCATTCACATTCTATCTCTGACTCTCTCACTCTATCTCATTCACACTCTCTCTGACTCTCTCACTCTATCTCATTCCAAAACTCTCTGAGAATCTCACTCTACCTCGTTCACTCTCTCTCTGACTCTCTCACTCTATCTCAATCACACTCTCTCTGACTCTCTCACTCTATCTCATTCCAAAACTCTCGGAGCATCTCACTCTACCTCGTTCACTCTCTCTCTGACTCTCTCACTCTAACTCAGTCACTCTCTCTCTCTGACTCTCTCACTCTATCTCATTCACACTCTCTCTGACTCTCTCACTCTATCTCATTTACAATTTCTCTGACTCTCTCACTCTATCTCATTCACTATCTGACTCTCTCACTCTATATCATTCACATTCTCTCTCTGACTCTCTCACTCTATCTCATTCACACTCTCTCTCTGACTCTCTCACTCTATATCATTCACACTCTCTCTCTGACTCTCTCATTCTATCTCATTCACATACTCTCTCACACTCTCACTCCATCACACACACTGTCTATCACTTTAACTCATTCACACTCACTCTCTGACTCTCACACTATCTCATTCACTCACTCTCACTTTAACTCATTCACACTCTCTCTCTGACTCTCTGACTCTATCTCATTCACACACACCCTCTCTGACTCTCTCACTCTATCTCATTCACTCTCTCTCTGAATCTTGCACTCTATCTCATTCACACACTCACTGAATCTCTCACTCTATCTCATTCACCCTCTCTCTGACTCTCTCATTCTATCTCATTCACTCTCGCTCTCTGACACTCTCACACTATCTCATTCACATTGTCTCTCTAACTCTTCAGTCTATCTCATTCACACTCTCTCTGACTCTCTCAATCTAACTCAGTCACTCTCTCTCTCTGACTCTCTCACTCTATCTCATTCACACTCTCTCTGACTCTCTCACTCTATCTCATTTACACTCTCTCTGACTCTCTCACTCTCATTCACTATCTGACTCTCTCAATCTATCTCATTCACTCTCTCTCTGAATCTTGCACTCTATCTCATTCACACACTCTCTGAATCTCTCACTCTTTCTCATTCACACTCTCTCTGACTCTCTCATTCTATCTCATTCACTCTCGCTCTCTGACACTCTCACACTATCTCATTCACATTGTCTCTCTAACTCTTCAGTCTATCTCATTTGCTCTCTCTCTGACTCTCTCATGCTATCTCATTCACTCTCTCTCTGACTCTCTCAATCTATTTCATTCACCCTCTATCTCACTCTCGCATCCCATCTCGTTCACTCTCTCTCTGACTTTCTCACTCTATCTCATTCACACTCTCTCTCTGACTCTCACTATCTCATTCATTCTCTCTCTGACTCTCTCACTCTATCTCATTTACACTCTCTCTGACTCTCTCACTCCATCTCATTATCTCACTCTCTGACTATCTCAATCCATCTCATTCGCACTTTCTCTGAGTCTCTCACTCTATCTCATTCATTCACTCTCACTCTAACTCATTCACACACTCTCTCTGACTCTCTCACTCTATCTCATTTACAATCTTTCCCAATCTCTCACTCTTTCTAATTCACACTCTCTCTGACTCTCTCACTCCATCTCATTCGCACATTCTCTGAGTCTCTCACTCTATCTCATTCACAGACTCTCTCTGACTCTCCCAATCTATCTCATTCACATTCTATCTCTGACTCTCTCACTCTATCTCATTCACACTCTCTCTGACTCTCTCACTCTATCTCATTCCAAAACTCTCTGAGAATCGCATGCTACCTCGTTCACTCTCTCTCTGACTCTCTCACTTTATCTCATTCACACTCTCTCTGACTCTCTCACTCTATCTCATTCCAAAACTCTCGGAGAATCTCACTCTACCTCGTTCACTCTCTCTCTGACTCTCTCACTCTATCTCATTTACACTCTCTCTGACTCTCTCACTCTATCTCATTCACATTCTCTCTCTGACTCTCTCACTCTATCTCATTTACACTCTCTCTCTGACTCTCTCACTCTATATCATTCACACTCTCTCTCTGACTCTCTCATTCTATCTCATTCACGTACTCTCTCACACTCTCACTCCATCACATACACTGTCTATCACTTTAACTCATTCACACTCACTCTCAGACTCTCACACTATCTCATTCACTCAATCTCACTTTAACTCATTCACACTCTCTCTCTGACTCTCTGACTCTATCTCATTCACACACTCTCTCTGACTCTCTCACTCTATCTCATTCACTCTCTCTCTGAATCTTGCACTCTATCTCATTCACACTCTCACTGAATCTCTCACTCTATCTCATTCACACTCTCTCTCTGAATGTCTCAATCTAAATCATTCACTCTCTCTCTCTGACTCTCACTCTATCTCATTCAGACTCTCTCTGACTCTCTCACTGTATCTCATTCACTCTCACTGTGACTCGATAAATCTATCTCCTTCATACTCTCTCTGACTCTCTCACTCTATCTCATTCATGCGCTCTCTGACTCTCTCACTCTATCTCATTCACACTCTCTCTGACTCTCTCACTCTATCTCATTCACCCTCTCTGACTCTCTCACTCTAACTCATTCACACTCTCTCTCTCACTCTATCTCATTCAATTTCTCTCTCTGACTCTCTCACTCTATCTCATTCACAAACTCTCTGACACTCTCAATCTATCTCAGTCACACTCTCTCTTACTATCTCACTATATCTCACTCACATTCTCTCTGACTCTCTCAATCTATCTCATTCACTCTCTCTCTGAATCTCTCACTCTATCTCATTAACAATCTCTCTGTCTCTCTCACATTATCTCATTCACACACTCTCTCTGACTCTCCCAATCTATCTCATTCAAATTCTATCTCTGACTCTCTCACTCTATCTCATTCACATTCTATCTCTGACTCTCTCACTCTATGTCATTCACACTCTCTCTGACTCTCTCACTCTATCTCATTCCAAAACTCTTGGAGAATCTCACCCTACCTCGTTCACTCTCTCTCTGACTGTCTCACTCTAACTCAGTCACTCTCTCTCTCTGACTCTCTCACTCTATCTCATTCACTCTCTCTCTGACTCTCTCACTTTATCTCATTCACACTCTCTCTGACTCTCTCACTCTATCTCATTCACTATCTGACTCTCTCACTCTATATCATTCACATTCTCTCTCTGACTCTCTCACTCTATCTCATGCACACTCTCTCTCTGACTCTCTCATTCTATCTCATTCATGCGCTCTCTGACTCTCTCACTCTATCTCATTCACACTCTCTCTGACTCTCTCACTCTAACTCATTCACTCTCTCTCTGACTCTCTCACTCTATCTCATTCGCACTCTCTCTGACTCACTCACTCTATCTCATTCACCCTCTCTCTCTGACTCTCTCACTCTAACTCATTCACACTCTCTCTCTCACTCTATCTCATTCAATTTCTCTCTCTGACTCTCTCACTCTATCTCATTCACAAACTCTCTGACACTCTCACTCTATCTCAGTCACTCTCTCTCTGACTATCTCACTATATATCACGCACATTCTCTCTGACTCTCTCAATCTATCTCATTCACTCTCTCTCTGAATCTCTCACTCTATCTCATTTACACCCTCTCTGTCTCCCACTCTATCTCATTCACAATCTCTCTGTCTCTCTCACATTATCTCATTCACACTCTCTCTCTCACTCTATCTCATTCACACACTCTCTCTGACTCTCCCAATCTATCTCATTCACATTCTATCTCTGACTCTCTCACTCTATCTCATTCACACTCTCTCTGACTCTCTCACTCTATCTCATTCCAAAACTCTCTGAGAATCTCACTCTACCTCGTTCACTCTCTCTCTGACTCTCTCACTCTATCTCAATCACACTCTCTCTGACTCTCTCACTCTATCTCATTCCAAAACTCTCGGAGCATCTCACTCTACCTCGTTCACTCTCTCTCTGACTCTCTCACTCTAACTCAGTCACTCTCTCTCTCTGACTCTCTCACTCTATCTCATTCACACTCTCTCTGACTCTCTCACTCTATCTCATTTACAATTTCTCTGACTCTCTCACTCTATCTCATTCACTATCTGACTCTCTCACTCTATATCATTCACATTCTCTCTCTGACTCTCTCACTCTATCTCATTCACACTCTCTCTCTGACTCTCTCACTCTATATCATTCACACTCTCTCTCTGACTCTCTCATTCTATCTCATTCACATACTCTCTCACACTCTCACTCCATCACACACACTGTCTATCACTTTAACTCATTCACACTCACTCTCTGACTCTCACACTATCTCATTCACTCACTCTCACTTTAACTTATTCACACTCTCTCTCTGACTCTCTGACTCTATCTCATTCACACACACTCTCTCTGAATCTCTCACTCTATCTCATTCACTCTCTCTCTGAATCTTGCACTCTATCTCATTCACACTCTCTCTGACTCTCTCACTCTATCTCATTCACACTCTCTCTGACTCTCTCACTCTATCTCATTCCAAAACTCTCGGAGAATCTCACTCTACCTCGTTCACTCTCTCTCTGACTCTCTCACTCTAGCTCATTCACACTCTCTCTGACTCTCTCACTCTATCTCATTCACACTCTCTCTGACTCTCTCAATCTATCTCTTTCACACTCTCTCTGACTCTCTCACTCTGTCTCATTCACACTCTCTCTGACTCTCTCACTCTATCTCATTTACACTCTGACTCTCTCACTCTATATCATTCACATTCTCTCTCTGACTCTCTCACTCTATCTCATGCACACTCTCTCTCTGACTCTCTCACTCTATATCATTCACACTCTCTCTCTGACTCTCTCATTCTATCTCATTCACATACTCTCTCACACTCTCACTCCATCACACACACTGTCTATCACTTTAACTCATTCACACTCACTCTCTGACTCTCACACTATCTCATTCACTCACTCTCACTTTAACTTATTCACACTCTCTCTCTGACTCTCTGACTCTATCTCATTCACACACACTCTCTCTGACTCTCTCACTCTATCTCATTCACTCTCTCTCTGAATCTTGCGCTCTATCTCATTCACACTCTCTCTGACTCTCTCACTCTATTTCATTCACACTCTCTCTGACTCTCTCACTCTATCTCATTCCAAAACTCTCGGAGAATCTCACTCTACCTCGTTCACTCTCTCTCTGACTCTCTCACTCTAGCTCATTCACTATCTGACTCTCTCACTCTATATCATTCACATTCTCTCTCTGACTCTCTCACTCTATCTCATTCACACTCTCTCTCTGACTCTCTCACTCTATATCATTCACACTCTATCTCTGACTCTCTCATTCTATCTCATTCACATACTCTCTCACACTCTCACTCCATCACATACACTGTCTATCACTTTAAATCATTCACACTCTCTCTCTGACTCTCTGACTCTATCTCATTCACACACTCTCTCAGACTCTCTCACTCTATCTCATTCACTCTCTCTGAATCTTGCACTCTATCTCATTCACACTCTCACTGAATCTCTCACTCTATCTCATTCACACTCTCTCTCTGAATGTCTCAATCTAAATCATTCACTATCTCTCTCTGACTCTATCACTCTATCTCATTCAGACTCTCTCTGACTCTCTCACTCTATCTCATTCACACTCACTCTGACTCTATAAATCTATCTCATTCATACTCTCTCTGACTCTCTCAAACTATCTCATTCATGCGCTCTCTGACTCTCTCACTCTATCTCATTCACACTCTCTCTGACTCTCTCACTCTAACTCATTCACTCTCTCTCTGACTCTCTCACTCTATCTCATTCGCACTCTCTCTGACTCACTCACTCTATCTCATTCACCCTCTCTCTCTGACTCTCTCACTCTAACTCATTCACACTCTCTCTCTCACTCTATCTCATTCAATTTCTCTCTCTGACTCTCTCACTCTATCTCATTCACAAACTCTCTGACACTCTCACTCTATCTCAGTCACTCTCTCTCTGACTATCTCACTATATATCACGCACATTCTCTCTGACTCTCTCAATCTATCTCATTCACTCTCTCTCTGAATCTCTCACTCTATCTCATTTACACCCTCTCTGTCTCCCACTCTATCTCATTCACAATCTCTCTGTCTCTCTCACATTATCTCATTCACACTCTCTCTCTCACTCTATCTCATTCACACACTCTCTCTGACTCTCCCAATCTATCTCATTCACATTCTATCTCTGACTCTCTCACTCTATCTCATTCACACTCTCTCTGACTCTCTCACTCTATCTCATTCCAAAACTCTCTGAGAATCTCACTCTACCTCGTTCACTCTCTCTCTGACTCTCTCACTCTATCTCAATCACACTCTCTCTGACTCTCTCACTCTATCTCATTCCAAAACTCTCGGAGCATCTCACTCTACCTCGTTCACTCTCTCTCTGACTCTCTCACTCTAACTCAGTCACTCTCTCTCTCTGACTCTCTCACTCTATCTCATTCACACTCTCTCTGACTCTCTCACTCTATCTCATTTACAATTTCTCTGACTCTCTCACTCTATCTCATTCACTATCTGACTCTCTCACTCTATATCATTCACATTCTCTCTCTGACTCTCTCACTCTATCTCATTCACACTCTCTCTCTGACTCTCTCACTCTATATCATTCACACTCTCTCTCTGACTCTCTCATTCTATCTCATTCACATACTCTCTCACACTCTCACTCCATCACACACACTGTCTATCACTTTAACTCATTCACACTCACTCTCTGACTCTCACACTATCTCATTCACTCACTCTCACTTTAACTCATTCACACTCTCTCTCTGACTCTCTGACTCTATCTCATTCACACACACCCTCTCTGACTCTCTCACTCTATCTCATTCACTCTCTCTCTGAATCTTGCACTCTATCTCATTCACACACTCACTGAATCTCTCACTCTATCTCATTCACCCTCTCTCTGACTCTCTCATTCTATCTCATTCACTCTCGCTCTCTGACACTCTCACACTATCTCATTCACATTGTCTCTCTAACTCTTCAGTCTATCTCATTCACACTCTCTCTGACTCTCTCAATCTAACTCAGTCACTCTCTCTCTCTGACTCTCTCACTCTATCTCATTCACACTCTCTCTGACTCTCTCACTCTATCTCATTTACACTCTCTCTGACTCTCTCACTCTCATTCACTATCTGACTCTCTCAATCTATCTCATTCACTCTCTCTCTGAATCTTGCACTCTATCTCATTCACACACTCTCTGAATCTCTCACTCTATCTCATTCACCCTCTCTCTGACTCTCTCATTCTATCTCATTCACTCTCGCTCTCTGACACTCTCACACTATCTCATTCACATTGTCTCTCTAACTCTTCCGTCTATCTCATTTACTCTCTCTCTGACTCTCTCACGCTATCTCATTCACTCTCTCTCTGACTCTCTCACTCTATTTCATTCACCCTCTCTCTCACTCTCTCATCCCATCTCGTTCACTCTCTCTCTGACTTTCTCACTCTATCTCATTCACACTCTCTCTCTGACTCTCACTATCTCATTCATTCTCTCTCTGACTCTCTCACTCTATCTCATTTACACTCTCTCTGACTCTCTCACTCCATCTCATTAACTCGCTCTCTGACTTCCTCAATCCATCTCATTCGCACTTTCTCTGAGTCTCTCACTCTATCTCATACATTCACTCTCACTCTAACTCATTCACACACTCTCTCTGACTCTCTCACTCTATCTCATTTACAATCTTTCCCAATCTCTCACTCTTTCTAATTCACACTCTCTCTGACTCTCTCACTCCATCTCATTCGCACATTCTCTGAGTCTCTCACTCTATCTCATTCACAGACTCTCTCTGACTCTCCCAATCTATCTCATTCACATTCTATCTCTGACTCTCTCACTCTATCTCATTCACACTCTCTCTGACTCTCTCACTCTATCTCATTCCAAAACTCTCTGAGAATCGCACGCTACCTCGTTCACTCTCTCTCTGACTCTCTCACTTTATCTCATTCACACTCTCTCTGACTCTCTCACTCTATCTCATTCCAAAACTCTCGGAGAATCTCACTCTACCTCGTTCACTCTCTCTCTGACTCTCTCACTCTATCTCATTCACACTCTCTCTGACTCTCTCACTCTATCTCATTTACACTCTCTCTGACTCTCTCACTCTATCTCATTCACATTCTCTCTCTGACTCTCTCACTCTATCTCATTTACACTCTCTCTCTGACTCTCTCACTCTATATCATTCACACTCTCTCTCTGACTCTCTCATTCTATCTCATTCACGTACTCTCTCACACTCTCACTCCATCACATACACTGTCTATCACTTTAACTCATTCACACTCACTCTCAGACTCTCACACTATCTCATTCACTCAATCTCACTTTAACTCATTCACACTCTCTCTCTGACTCTCTGACTCTATCTCATTCACACACTCTCTCTGACTCTCTCACTCTATCTCATTCACTCTCTCTCTGAATCTTGCACTCTATCTCATTCACACTCTCACTGAATCTCTCACTCTATCTCATTCACACTCTCTCTCTGAATGTCTCAATCTAAATCATTCACTCTCTCTCTCTGACTCTCACTCTATCTCATTCAGACTCTCTCTGACTCTCTCACTGTATCTCATTCACTCTCACTGTGACTCGATAAATCTATCTCCTTCATACTCTCTCTGACTCTCTCACTCTATCTCATTCATGCGCTCTCTGACTCTCTCACTCTATCTCATTCACACTCCCTCTGACTCTCTCACTCTATCTCATTCACCCTCTCTGACTCTCTCACTCTAACTCATTCACACTCTCTCTCTCACTCTATCTCATTCAATTTCTCTCTCTGACTCTCTCACTCTATCTCATTCACAAACTCTCTGACACTCTCAATCTATCTCAGTCACACTCTCTCTTACTATCTCACTATATCTCACTCACATTCTCTCTGACTCTCTCAATCTATCTCATTCACTCTCTCTCTGAATCTCTCACTCTATCTCATTAACAATCTCTCTGTCTCTCTCACATTATCTCATTCACACACTCTCTCTGACTCTCCCAATCTATCTCATTCACATTCTATCTCTGACTCTCTCACTCTATCTCATTCACACTCTCTCTGACTCTCTCACTCTATCTCATTCCAAAACTCTTGGAGAATCTCACCCTACCTCGTTCACTCTCTCTCTGACTGTCTCACTCTAACTCAGTCACTCTCTCTCTCTGACTCTCTCACTCTATCTCATTCACACTCTCTCTGACTCTCTCACTTTATCTCATTCACACTCTCTCTGACTCTCTCACTCTATCTCATTCACTATCTGACTCTCTCACTCTATATCATTCACATTCTCTCTCTGACTCTCTCACTCTATCTCATGCACACTCTCTCTCTGACTCTCTCATTCTATCTCATTCACATACTCTCTCACACTCTCACTCCATCACACACACTGTCTATCACTTTAACTCATTCACACTCACTCTCTGACTCTCACACTATCTCATTCACTCACTCTCACTTTAACTTATTCACACTCTCTCTCTGACTCTCTGACTCTATCTCATTCACACACACTCTCTCTGACTCTCTCACTCTATCTCATTCACTCTCTCTCTGAATCTTGCGCTCTATCTCATTCACACTCTCTCTGACTCTCTCAATCTATCTCATTCACACTCTCTCTGACTCTCTCACTCTATCTCATTCCAAAACTCTCGGAGAATCTCACTCTACCTCGTTCACTCTCTCTCTGACTCTCTCACTCTAGCTCATTCACACTCTCTCTGACTCTCTCACTCTATCTCATTTACACTCTCTCTGACTCTCTCACTCTATCTCATTCACTATCTGACTCTCTCACTCTATATCATTCACATTCTCTCTCTGACTCTCTCACTCTATCTCATTCACACTCTCTCTCTGACTCTCTCACTCTATATCATTCACACTCTCTCTCTGACTCTCTCATTCTATCTCATTCACATACTCTCTCACACTCTCACTCCATCACATACACTGTCTATCACTTTAACTCATTCACACTCTCTCTCTGACTCTCTGACTTTATCTCATTCACACACTCTCTCAGACTCTCTCACTCTATCTCATTCACTCTCTCTGAATCTTGCACTCTATCTCATTCACACTCTCACTGAATCTCTCACTCTATCTCATTCACACTCTCTCTCTGAATGTCTCAATCTAAATCATTCACTATCTCTCTCTGACTCTCTCACTCTATCTCATTCAGACTCTCTCTGACTCTCTCACTCTATCTCATTCACACTCACTCTGACTCTATAAATCTATCTCATTCATACTCTCTCTCACTCTCTCACTCTATCTCATTCATGCGCTCTCTGACTCTCTCACTCTATCTCATTCACACTCTCTCTGACTCTCTCACTCTAACTCTTTCACTCTCTCTCTCTGACTCTCTCACTCTATCTCATTCGCACTCTCTCTGACTCACTCACTCTATCTCATTCACCCTCTCTCTCTGACTCTCTCACTCTAACTCATTCACACTCTCTCTCTCACTCTATCTCATTCAATTTCTCTCTCTGACTCTCTCACTCTATCTCATTCACAAACTCTCTGACACTCTCACTCTATCTCAGTCACTCTCTCTCTGACTATCTCACTATATATCACGCACATTCTCTCTGACTCTCTCAATCTATCTCATTCACTCTCTCTCTGAATCTCTCACTCTATCTCATTTACACCCTCTCTGTCTCTCACTCTATCTCATTCACAATCTCTCTGTCTCTCTCACATTATCTCATTCACACTCTCTCTCTCACTCTATCTCATTCACACACTCTCTCTGACTCTCCCAATCTATCTCATTCACATTCTATCTCTGACTCTCTCACTCTATCTCATTCAATTTCTCTCTCTGACTCACTCACTCTATCTCATTCACAAACTCTCTGACACTCTCAATCTATCTCAGTCACACTCTCTCTTACTATCTCACTATATCTCACTCACATTCTCTCTGACTCTCTCAATCTATCTCATTCACTCTCTCTCTGAATCTCTCACTCTATCTCATTAACAATCTCTCTGTCTCTCTCACATTATCTCATTCACACTCTCTCTCTCACTCTATCTCATTCACACACTCTCTCTGACTCTCCCAATCTATCTCATTCAAATTCTATCTCTGACTCTCTCACTCTATCTCATTCACATTCTATCTCTGACTCTCTCACTCTATCTCATTCACACTCTCTCTGACTCTCTCACTCTATCTCATTCCAAAACTCTCGGAGAATCTCACCCTACGTCGTTCACTCTCTCTCTGACTCTCTCACTCTAACTCAGTCACTCTCTCTCTCTGACTCTCTCACTCTATCTCATTCACACTCTCTCTGACTCTCTCACTTTATCTCATTCACACTCTCTCTGACTCTCTCACTCTATCTCATTCACTATCTGACTCTCTCACTCTATATCATTCACATTCTCTCTCTGACTCTCTCACTCTATCTCATGCACACTCTCTCTCTGACTCTCTCACTCTATATCATTCACACTCTCTCTCTGACTCTCTCATTCTATCTCATTCACATGCTCTCTCACACTCTCACTCCATCACACACACTGTCTATCACTTCAACTCATTCACACCCACTCTCTGACTCTCACACTATCTCATTCACTCACTCTCACTTTAACTTATTCACACTCTCTCTCTGATTCTCTGACTCTATCTCATTCACACACACTCTCTCTGACTCTCTCACTCTATCTCATTCACTCTCTCTCTGAATCTTGCGCTCTACCTCATTCACACTCTCTCTGACTCTCTCACTCTATTTCATTCACACTCTCTCTGACTCTCTCACTCTATCTCATTCCAAAACTCTAGGAGAATCTCACTCTACCTCGTTCACTCTCTCTCTGACTCTCTCACTCTAGCTCATTCACTATCTGACTCTCTCACTCTATATCATTCACATTCTCTCTCTGACTCTCTCACTCTATCTCATTCACACTCTCTCTCTGACTCTCTCACTCTATATCATTCACACTCTCTCTCTGACTCTCTCATTCTATCTCATTCACATACTCTCTCACACTCTCACTCCATCACATACACTGTCTATCACTTTAACTCATTCACACTCTCTCTCTGACTCTCTGACTTTATCTCATTCACACACTCTCTCAGACTCTCTCACTCTATCTCATTCACTCTCTCTGAATCTTGCACACTATCTCATTCACACTCTCACTGAATCTCTCACTCTATCTCATTCACACTCTCTCTCTGAATGTCTCAATCTAAATCATTCACTATCTCTCTCTGACTCTCTCACTCTATCTCATTCAGACTCTCTCTGACTCTCTCACTCTATCTCATTCACACTCACTCTGACTCTATAAATCTATCTCATTCATACTCTCTCTCACTCTCTCACTCTATCTCATTCATGCGCTCTCTGACTCTCTCACTCTATCTCATTCACACTCTCTCTGACTCTCTCACTCTAACTCATTCACTCTCTCTCTCTGACTCTCTCACTCTATCTCATTCGCACTCTCTCTGACTCACTCACTCTATCTCATTCACCCTCTCTCTCTGACTCTCTCACTCTAACTCATTCACACTCTCTCTCTCACTCTATCTCATTCAATTTCTCTCTCTGACTCTCTCACTCTATCTCATTCACAAACTCTCTGACACTCTCACTCTATCTCAGTCACTCTCTCTCTGACTATCTCACTATATATCACGCACATTCTCTCTGACTCTCTCAATCTATCTCATTCACTCTCTCTCTGAATCTCTCACTCTATCTCATTTACACCCTCTCTGTCTCTCACTCTATCTCATTCACAATCTCTCTGTCTCTCTCACATTATCTCATTCACACTCTCTCTCTCACTCTATCTCATTCACACACTCTCTCTGACTCTCCCACTCTATCTCATTCACATTCTATCTCTGACTCTCTCACTCTATCTCATTCACACTCTCTCTGACTCTCTCACTCTATCTCATTCCAAAACTCTCTGAGAATCTCACTCTACCTCGTTCACTCTCTCTCTGACTCTCTCACTCTATCTCAATCACACTCTCTCTGACTCTCTCACTCTATCTCATTCCAAAACTCTCGGAGCATCTCACTCTACCTCGTTCACTCTCTCTCTGACTCTCTCACTCTAACTCAGTCACTCTCTCTCTCTGACTCTCTCACTCTATCTCATTCACACTCTCTCTGACTCTCTCACTCTATCTCATTTACAATTTCTCTGACTCTCTCACTCTATCTCATTCACTATCTGACTCTCTCACTCTATATCATTCACATTCTCTCTCTGACTCTCTCACTCTATCTCATTCACACTCTCTCTCTGACTCTCTCACTCTATATCATTCACACTCTCTCTCTGACTCTCTCATTCTATCTCATTCACATACTCTCTCACACTCTCACTCCATCACACACACTGTCTATCACTTTAACTCATTCACACTCACTCTCTGACTCTCACACTATCTCATTCACTCACTCTCACTTTAACTCATTCACACTCTCTCTCTGACTCTCTGACTCTATCTCATTCACACACACCCTCTCTGACTCTCTCACTCTATCTCATTCACTCTCTCTCTGAATCTTGCACTCTATCTCATTCACACACTCACTGAATCTCTCACTCTATCTCATTCACCCTCTCTCTGACTCTCTCATTCTATCACATTCACATACTCTCTCACACTCTCACTCCATCACACACACTGTCTATCACTTTAACTCATTCACACTCACTCTCTGACTCTCACACTATCTCATTCACTCACTCTCACTTTAACTCATTCACACTCTCTCTCTGACTCTCTGACTCTATCTCATTCACACACACCCTCTCTGACTCTCTCACTCTATCTCATTCACTCTCTCTCTGAATCTTGCACTCTATCTCATTCACACACTCACTGAATCTCTCACTCTATCTCATTCACCCTCTCTCTGACTCTCTCATTCTATCTCATTCACTCTCGCTCTCTGACACTCTCACACTATCTCATTCACATTGTCTCTCTAACTCTTCAGTCTATCTCATTCACACTCTCTCTGACTCTCTCAATCTAACTCAGTCACTCTCTCTCTCTGACTCTCTCACTCTATCTCATTCACACTCTCTCTGACTCTCTCACTCTATCTCATTCATGCGCTCTCTGACTCTCTCACTCTATCTCATTCACACTCTCTCTGACTCTCTCACTCTATCTCATTCACCCTCTCTGACTCTCTCACTCTAACTCATTCACACTCTCTCTCTCACTCTATCTCATTCAATTTCTCTCTCTGACTCTCTCACTCTATCTCATTCACAAACTCTCTGACACTCTCAATCTATCTCAGTCACACTCTCTCTTACTATCTCACTATATCTCACTCACATTCTCTCTGACTCTCTCAATCTATCTCATTCACTCTCTCTCTGAATCTCTCACTCTATCTCATTAACAATCTCTCTGTCTCTCTCACATTATCTCATTCACACACTCTCTCTGACTCTCCCAATCTATCTCATTCACATTCTATCTCTGACTCTCTCACTCTATCTCATTCACACTCTCTCTGACTCTCTCACTCTATCTCATTCCAAAAGTCTCTGAGAATCGCACGCTAAATCGTTCACTCTCTCTCTGACTCTCTCACTTTATCTCATTCACACTCTCTCTGACTCTCTCACTCTATCTCATTCCAAAACTCTCGGAGAATCTCACTCTACCTCGTTCACTCTCTCTCTGACTCTCTCACTCTATCTCATTCACACTCTCTCTGACTCTCTCACTCTATCTCATTTACACTCTCTCTGACTCTCTCACTCTATATCATTCACATTCTCTCTCTGACTCTCTCACTCTATCTCATTTACACTCTCTCTCTGACTCTCTCACTCTATATCATTCACACTCTCTCTCTGACTCTCTCATTCTATCTCATTCACATACTCTCTCACACTCTCACTCCATCACATACACTGTCTATCACTTTAACTCATTCACACTCACTCTCAGACTCTCACACTATCTCATTCACTCAATCTCACTTTAACTCATTCACACTCTCTCTCTGACTCTCTGACTCTATCTCATTCACACACTCTCTCTGACTCTCTCACTCTATCTCATTCACTCTCTCTCTGAATCTTGCACTCTATCTCATTCACACTCTCACTGAATCTGTCACTCTATCTCATTCACACTCTCTCTCTGAATGTCTCAATCTAAATCATTCACTCTCTCTCTCTGACTCTCACTCTATCTCATTCAGACTCTCTCTGACTCTCTCACTGTATCTCATTCACTCTCACTGTGACTCGATAAATCTATCTCCTTCATACTCTCTCTGACTCTCTCACTCTATCTCATTCATGCGCTCTCTGACTCTCTCACTCTATCTCATTCACACTCTCTCTGACTCTCTCACTCTATCTCATTCACCCTCTCTGACTCTCTCACTCTAACTCATTCACACTCTCTCTCTCACTCTATCTCATTCAATTTCTCTCTCTGACTCTCTCACTCTATCTCATTCACAAACTCTCTGACACTCTCAATCTATCTCAGTCACACTCTCTCTTACTATCTCACTATATCTCACTCACATTCTCTCTGACTCTCTCAATCTATCTCATTCACTCTCTCTCTGAATCTCTCACTCTATCTCATTAACAATCTCTCTGTCTCTCTCACATTATCTCATTCACACACTCTCTCTGACTCTCCCAATCTATCTCATTCAAATTCTATCTCTGACTCTCTCACTCTATCTCATTCACATTCTATCTCTGACTCTCTCACTCTATCTCATTCACACTCTCTCTGACTCTCTCACTCTATCTCATTCCAAAACTCTTGGAGAATCTCACCCTACGTCGTTCGCTCTCTCTCTGACTCTCTCACTCTAACTCAGTCACTCTCTCTCTCTGACTCTCTCACTCTATCTCATTCACACTCTCTCTGACTCTCTCACTTTATCTCATTCACACTCTCTCTGACTCTCTCACTCTATCTCATTCACTATCTGACTCTCTCACTCTATATCATTCACATTCTCTCTCTGACTCTCTCACTCTATCTCATGCACACTCTCTCTCTGACTCTCTCACTCTATATCATTCACACTCTCTCTCTAACGCTCTCATTCTATCTCATTCACATACTCTCTCACACTCTCACTCCATCACACACACTGTCTATCACTTTAACTCATTCACACTCACTCTCTGACTCTCACACTATCTCATTCACTCACTCTCACTTTAACTTATTCACACTCTCTCTCTGACTCTCTGACTCTATCTCATTCACACACACTCTCTCTGACTCTCTCACTCTATCTCATTCACTCTCTCTCTGAATCTTGCGCTCTATCTCATTCACACTCTCTCTGACTCTCTCACTCTATCTCATTCACACTCTCTCTGACTCTCTCACTCTATCTCATTCCAAAACTCTCGGAGAATCTCACTCTACCTCGTTCACTCTCTCTCTGACTCTCTCACTCTAGCTCATTCACACTCTCTCTGACTCTCTCACTCTATCTCATTTACACTCTCTCTGACTCTCTCACTCTATCTCATTCACTATCTGACTCTCTCACTCTATATCATTCACATTCTCTCTCTGACTCTCTCACTCTATCTCATTCACACTCTCTCTCTGACTCTCTCACTCTATATCATTCACACTCTCTCTCTGACTCTCTCATTCTATCTCATTCACATACTCTCTCACACTCTCACTCCATCACATACACTGTCTATCACTTTAACTCATTCACACTCTCTCTCTGACTCTCTGACTCTATCTCATTCACACACTCTCTCAGACTCTCTCACTCTATCTCATTCACTCTCTCTGAATCTTGCACTCTATCTCATTCACACTCTCACTGAATCTCTCACTCTATCTCAT
Source organism: Carcharodon carcharias (assembly GCF_017639515.1). Taxonomy (NCBI): domain Eukaryota; kingdom Metazoa; phylum Chordata; class Chondrichthyes; order Lamniformes; family Lamnidae; genus Carcharodon; species Carcharodon carcharias. The sequence continues at coordinate 302,831 of NW_024470882.1, forward strand.
TCACACTCTCTCTCTGAATGTCTCAATCTAAATCATTCACTATCTCTCTCTGACTCTCTCACTCTATCTCATTCAGACTCTCTCTGACTCTCTCACTCTATCTCATTCACACTCACTCTGACTCTATAAATCTATCTCATTCATACTCTCTCTCACTCTCTCACTCTATCTCATTCATGCGCTCTCTGACTCTCTCACTCTATCTCATTCACACTCTCTCTGACTCTCTCACTCTAACTCATTCACTCTCTCTCTCTGACTCTCTCACTCTATCTCATTCACACTCTCTCTGACTCTCTCACTCTATCTCATTCATGCGCTCTCTGACTCTCTCACTCTATCTCATTCACACTCTCTCTGACTCTCTCACTCTATCTCATTCACCCTCTCTGACTCTCTCACTCTAACTCATTCACACTCTCTCTCTCACTCTATCTCATTCAATTTCTCTCTCTGACTCTCTCACTCTATCTCATTCACAAACTCTCTGACACTCTCAATCTATCTCAGTCACACTCTCTCTTACTATCTCACTATATCTCACTCACATTCTCTCTGACTCTCTCAATCTATCTCATTCACTCTCTCTCTGAATCTCTCACTCTATCTCATTAACAATCTCTCTGTCTCTCTCACATTATCTCATTCACACACTCTCTCTGACTCTCCCAATCTATCTCATTCACATTCTATCTCTGACTCTCTCACTCTATCTCATTCACACTCTCTCTGACTCTCTCACTCTATCTCATTCCAAAAGTCTCTGAGAATCGCACGCTAAATCGTTCACTCTCTCTCTGACTCTCTCACTTTATCTCATTCACACTCTCTCTGACTCTCTCACTCTATCTCATTCCAAAACTCTCGGAGAATCTCACTCTACCTCGTTCACTCTCTCTCTGACTCTCTCACTCTATCTCATTCACACTCTCTCTGACTCTCTCACTCTATCTCATTTACACTCTCTCTGACTCTCTCACTCTATATCATTCACATTCTCTCTCTGACTCTCTCACTCTATCTCATTTACACTCTCTCTCTGACTCTCTCACTCTATATCATTCACACTCTCTCTCTGACTCTCTCATTCTATCTCATTCACATACTCTCTCACACTCTCACTCCATCACATACACTGTCTATCACTTTAACTCATTCACACTCACTCTCAGACTCTCACACTATCTCATTCACTCAATCTCACTTTAACTCATTCACACTCTCTCTCTGACTCTCTGACTCTATCTCATTCACACACTCTCTCTGACTCTCTCACTCTATCTCATTCACTCTCTCTCTGAATCTTGCACTCTATCTCATTCACACTCTCACTGAATCTGTCACTCTATCTCATTCACACTCTCTCTCTGAATGTCTCAATCTAAATCATTCACTCTCTCTCTCTGACTCTCACTCTATCTCATTCAGACTCTCTCTGACTCTCTCACTGTATCTCATTCACTCTCACTGTGACTCGATAAATCTATCTCCTTCATACTCTCTCTGACTCTCTCACTCTATCTCATTCATGCGCTCTCTGACTCTCTCACTCTATCTCATTCACACTCTCTCTGACTCTCTCACTCTATCTCATTCACCCTCTCTGACTCTCTCACTCTAACTCATTCACACTCTCTCTCTCACTCTATCTCATTCAATTTCTCTCTCTGACTCTCTCACTCTATCTCATTCACAAACTCTCTGACACTCTCAATCTATCTCAGTCACACTCTCTCTTACTATCTCACTATATCTCACTCACATTCTCTCTGACTCTCTCAATCTATCTCATTCACTCTCTCTCTGAATCTCTCACTCTATCTCATTAACAATCTCTCTGTCTCTCTCACATTATCTCATTCACACACTCTCTCTGACTCTCCCAATCTATCTCATTCAAATTCTATCTCTGACTCTCTCACTCTATCTCATTCACATTCTATCTCTGACTCTCTCACTCTATCTCATTCACACTCTCTCTGACTCTCTCACTCTATCTCATTCCAAAACTCTTGGAGAATCTCACCCTACGTCGTTCGCTCTCTCTCTGACTCTCTCACTCTAACTCAGTCACTCTCTCTCTCTGACTCTCTCACTCTATCTCATTCACACTCTCTCTGACTCTCTCACTTTATCTCATTCACACTCTCTCTGACTCTCTCACTCTATCTCATTCACTATCTGACTCTCTCACTCTATATCATTCACATTCTCTCTCTGACTCTCTCACTCTATCTCATGCACACTCTCTCTCTGACTCTCTCACTCTATATCATTCACACTCTCTCTCTAACGCTCTCATTCTATCTCATTCACATACTCTCTCACACTCTCACTCCATCACACACACTGTCTATCACTTTAACTCATTCACACTCACTCTCTGACTCTCACACTATCTCATTCACTCACTCTCACTTTAACTTATTCACACTCTCTCTCTGACTCTCTGACTCTATCTCATTCACACACACTCTCTCTGACTCTCTCACTCTATCTCATTCACTCTCTCTCTGAATCTTGCGCTCTATCTCATTCACACTCTCTCTGACTCTCTCACTCTATCTCATTCACACTCTCTCTGACTCTCTCACTCTATCTCATTCCAAAACTCTCGGAGAATCTCACTCTACCTCGTTCACTCTCTCTCTGACTCTCTCACTCTAGCTCATTCACACTCTCTCTGACTCTCTCACTCTATCTCATTTACACTCTCTCTGACTCTCTCACTCTATCTCATTCACTATCTGACTCTCTCACTCTATATCATTCACATTCTCTCTCTGACTCTCTCACTCTATCTCATTCACACTCTCTCTCTGACTCTCTCACTCTATATCATTCACACTCTCTCTCTGACTCTCTCATTCTATCTCATTCACATACTCTCTCACACTCTCACTCCATCACATACACTGTCTATCACTTTAACTCATTCACACTCTCTCTCTGACTCTCTGACTCTATCTCATTCACACACTCTCTCAGACTCTCTCACTCTATCTCATTCACTCTCTCTGAATCTTGCACTCTATCTCATTCACACTCTCACTGAATCTCTCACTCTATCTCATTCACACTCTCTCTCTGAATGTCTCAATCTAAATCATTCACTATCTCTCTCTGACTCTCTCACTCTATCTCATTCAGACTCTCTCTGACTCTCTCACTCTATCTCATTCACACTCACTCTGACTCTATAAATCTATCTCATTCATACTCTCTCTCACTCTCTCACTCTATCTCATTCATGCGCTCTCTGACTCTCTCACTCTATCTCATTCACACTCTCTCTGACTCTCTCACTCTAACTCATTCACTCTCTCTCTCTGACTCTCTCACTCTATCTCATTCGCACTCTTTCTGACTCACTCACTCTATCTCATTCACCCTCTCTCTCTGACTCTCTCACTCTAACTCATTCACACTCTCTCTCTCACTCTATCTCATTCAATTTCTCTCTCTGACTCTCTCACTCTATCTCATTCACAAACTCTCTGACACTCTCACTCTATCTCAGTCACTCTCTCTCTGACTATCTCACTATATATCACGCACATTCTCTCTGACTCTCTCAATCTATCTCATTCACTCTCTCTCTGAATCTCTCACTCTATCTCATTTACACCCTCTCTGTCTCTCACTCTATCTCATTCACAATCTCTCTGTCTCTCTCACATTATCTCATTCACACTCTCTCTCTCACTCTATCTCATTCACACACTCTCTCTGACTCTCCCAATCTATCTCATTCACATTCTATCTCTGACTCTCTCACTCTATCTCATTCAATTTCTCTCTCTGACTCACTCACTCTATCTCATTCACAAACTCTCTGACACTCTCAATCTATCTCAGTCACACTCTCTCTTACTATCTCACTATATCTCACTCACATTCTCTCTGACTCTCTCAATCTATCTCATTCACTCTCTCTCTGAATCTCTCACTCTATCTCATTAACAATCTCTCTGTCTCTCTCACATTATCTCATTCACACTCTCTCTCTCACTCTATCTCATTCACACACTCTCTCTGACTCTCCCAATCTATCTCATTCAAATTCTATCTCTGACTCTCTCACTCTATCTCATTCACATTCTATCTCTGACTCTCTCACTCTATCTCATTCACACTCTCTCTGACTCTCTCACTCTATCTCATTCCAAAACTCTCGGAGAATCTCACCCTACGTCGTTCACTCTCTCTCTGACTCTCTCACTCTAACTCAGTCACTCTCTCTCTCTGACTCTCTCACTCTATCTCATTCACACTCTCTCTGACTCTCTCACTTTATCTCATTCACACTCTCTCTGACTCTCTCACTCTAACTCATTCACTATCTGACTCTCTCACTCTATATCATTCACATTCTCTCTCTGACTCTCTCACTCTATCTCATGCACACTCTCTCTCTGACTCTCTCACTCTATATCATTCACACTCTCTCTCTGACTCTCTCATTCTATCTCATTCACATGCTCTCTCACACTCTCACTCCATCACACACACTGTCTATCACTTCAACTCATTCACACTCACTCTCTGACTCTCACACTATCTCATTCACTCACTCTCACTTTAACTTATTCACACTCTCTCTCTGACTCTCTGACTCTATCTCATTCACACACACTCTCTCTGACTCTCTCACTCTATCTCATTCACTCTCTCTCTGAATCTTGCGCTCTATCTCATTCACACTCTCTCTGACTCTCTCACTCTATCTCATTCACACTCTCTCTGACTCTCTCACTCTATCTCATTCCAAAACTCTCGGAGAATTTCACTCTACCTCGTTCACTCTCTCTCTGACTCTCTCACTCTAGCTCATTCACTATCTGACTCTCTCACTCTATATCATTCACATTCTCTCTCTGACTCTCTCACTCTATCTCATTCACACTCTCTCTCTGACTCTCTCACTCTATATCATTCACACTCTCTCTCTGACTCTCTCATTCTATCTCATTCACATACTCTCTCACACTCTCACTCCATCACATACACTGTCTATCACTTTAAATCATTCACACTCTCTCTCTGACTCTCTGACTCTATCTCATTCACACACTCTCTCAGACTCTCTCACTCTATCTCATTCACTCTCTCTGAATCTTGCACTCTATCTCATTCACACTCTCACTGAATCTCTCACTCTATCTCATTCACACTCTCTCTCTGAATGTCTCAATCTAAATCATTCACTATCTCTCTCTGACTCTCTCACTCTATCTCATTCAGACTCTCTCTGACTCTCTCACTCTATCTCATTCACACTCACTCTGACTCTATAAATCTATCTCATTCATACTCTCTCTCACTCTCTCACTCTATCTCATTCATGCGCTCTCTGACTCTCTCACTCTATCTCATTCACACTCTCTCTGACTCTCTCACTCTAACTCATTCACTCTCTCTCTGACTCTCTCACTCTATCTCATTCGCACTCTCTCTGACTCACTCACTCTATCTCATTCACCCTCTCTCTCTGACTCTCTCACTCTAACTCATTCACACTCTCTCTCTCACTCTATCTCATTCAATTTCTCTCTCTGACTCTCTCACTCTATCTCATTCACAAACTCTCTGACACTCTCACTCTATCTCAGTCACTCTCTCTCTGACTATCTCACTATATATCACGCACATTCTCTCTGACTTTCTCAATCTATCTCATTCACTCTCTCTCTGAATCTCTCACTCTATCTCATTTACACCCTCTCTGTCTCCCACTCTATCTCATTCACAATCTCTCTGTCTCTCTCACATTATCTCATTCACACTCTCTCTCTCACTCTATCTCATTCACACACTCTCTCTGACTCTCCCAATCTATCTCATTCAAATTCTATCCCTGACTCTCTCACTCTATCTCATTCACATTCTATCTCTGACTCTCTCACTCTATCTCATTCACACTCTCTCTGACTCTCTCACTCTATCTCATTCCAAAACTCTCTGAGAATCTCACTCTACCTCGTTCACTCTCTCTCTGACTCTCTCACTCTATCTCAATCACACTCTCTCTGACTCTCTCACTCTATCTCATTCCAAAACTCTCGGAGCATCTCACTCTACCTCGTTCACTCTCTCTCTGACTCTCTCACTCTAACTCAGTCACTCTCTCTCTCTGACTCTCTCACTCTATCTCATTCACACTCTCTCTGACTCTCTCACTCTATCTCATTTACAATCTCTCTGACTCTCTCACTCTATCTCATTCACTATCTGACTCTCTCACTCTATATCATTCACATTCTCTCTCTGACTCTCTCACTCTATCTCATTCACACTCTCTCTCTGACTCTCTCACTCTATATCATTCACACTCTCTCTCTGACTCTCTCATTCTATCTCATTCACATACTCTCTCACACTCTCACTCCATCACACACACTGTCTATCACTTTAACTCATTCACACTCACTCTCTGACTCTCACACTATCTCATTCACTCACTCTCACTTTAACTCATTCACACTCTCTCTCTAACTCTCTGACTCTATCTCATTCACACACACCCTCTCTGACTCTCTCACTCTATCTCATTCACTCTCTCTCTGAATCTTGCACTCTATCTCATTCACACACTCACTGAATCTCTCACTCTATCTCATTCACCCTCTCTCTGACTCTCTCATTCTTTCTCATTCACTCTCGCTCTCTGACACTCTCACACTATCTCATTCACATTGTCTCTCTAACTCTTCAGTCTATCTCATTCACACTCTCTCTGACTCTCTCAATCTAACTCAGTCACTCTCTCTCTCTGACTCTCTCACTCTATCTCATTTACACTCTCTCTGACTCTCTCACTCTCATTCACTATCTGACTCTCTCAATCTATCTCATTCACTCTCTCTCTGAATCTTGCACTCTATCTCATTCACACACTCTCTGAATTTCTCACTCTATCTCATTCACCCTCTCTCTTACTCTCTCATTCTATCTCATTCACTCTCGCTCTCTGACACTCTCACACTATCTCATTCACATTGTCTCTCTAACTCTTCCGTCTATCTCATTTACTCTCTCTCTGACTCTCTCACTCTATTTCATTCACCCTCTCTCTCACTCTCTCATCCCATCTCGTTCACTCTCTCTCTGACTTTCTCACTCTATCTCATTCACACTCTCTCTCTGACTCTCACTATCTCATTCATTCTCTCTCTGACTCTCTCACTCTATCTCATTTACACTCTCTCTGACTCTCTCACTCCATCTCATTAACTCGCTCTCTGACTTCCTCAATCCATCTCATTCGCACTTTCTCTGAGTCTCTCACTCTATCTCATTCATTCACTCTCACTCTAACTCATTCACACACTCTCTCTGACTCTCTCACTCTATCTCATTTACAATCTTTCCCAATCTCTCACTCTTTCTAATTCACACTCTCTCTGACTCTCTCACTCCATCTCATTCGCACATTCTCTGAGTCTCTCACTCTATCTCATTCACAGACTCTCTCTGACTCTCCCAATCTATCTCATTCACAATCTATCTCTGACTCTCTCACTCTATCTCATTCACACTCTCTCTGACTCTCTCACTCTATCTCATTCCAAAACTCTCGGAGAATCTCACTCTACCTCGTTCACTCTCTCTCTGACTCTCTCACTCTATCTCATTCACACTCTCTCTGACTCTCTCACTCTATCTCATTCACTATCTGACTCTCTCACTCTATATCATTCACATTCTCTCTCTGACTCTCTCACTCTATCTCATTCACCCTCTCTGCCTCTCTGACTCTATATCATTCACACTCTCTCTCTGACTCTCTCATTCTATCTCATTCACATACTCTCTCACACTCTCACTCCATCACATACACTGTCTATCACTTTAACTCATTCACACTCACTCTCTGACTCTCACACTATCTCATTCACTCAATCTCACTTTAACTCATTCACACTCTCTCTCTGACTCTCTGACTCTATCTCATTCACACACTCTCTCTGACTCTCTCACTCTATCTCATTCACTCTCTCTCTGAATCTTGCACTCTATCTCATTCACACTCTCACTGAATCTCTCACTCTATCTCATTCACACTCTCTCTCTGAATGTCTCAATCTAAATCATTCACTCTCTCTCTCTGACTCTCACTCTATCTCATTCAGACTCTCTCTGACTCTCTCACTGTATCTCATTCACTCTCACTGTGACTCGATAAATCTATCTCCTTCATACTCTCTCTGACTCTCTCACTCTATCTCATTCATGCGCTCTCTGACTCTCTCACTCTATCTCATTCACACTCCCTCTGACTCTCTCACTCTATCTCATTCACCCTCTCTGACTCTCTCACTCTAACTCATTCACACTCTCTCTCTCACTCTATCTCATTCAATTTCTCTCTCTGACTCTCTCACTCTATCTCATTCACAAACTCTCTGACACTCTCAATCTATCTCAGTCACACTCTCTCTTACTATCTCACTATATCTCACTCACATTCTCTCTGACTCTCTCAATCTATCTCATTCACTCTCTCTCTGAATCTCTCACTCTATCTCATTAACAATCTCTCTGTCTCTCTCACATTATCTCATTCACACACTCTCTCTGACTCTCCCAATCTATCTCATTCAAATTCTATCTCTGACTCTCTCACTCTATCTCATTCACATTCTATCTCTGACTCTCTCACTCTATCTCATTCACACTCTCTCTGACTCTCTCACTCTATCTCATTCCAAAACTCTCGGAGAATCTCACCCTACCTCGTTCACTCTCTCTCTGACTCTCTCCCTCTAACTCAGTCACTCTCTCTCTCTGACTCTCTCACTCTATCTCATTCACACTCTCTCTGACTCTCTCACTTTATCTCATTCACACTCTCTCTGACTCTCTCACTCTATCTCATTCACTATCTGACTCTCTCACTCTATATCATTCACATTCTCTCTCTGAATCTCTCACTCTATCTCATGCACACTCCCTCTCTGACTCTCTCACTCTATATCATTCACACTCTCTCTCTGACTCTCTCATTCTATCTCATTCACATACTCTCTCACACTCTCACTCCATCACACACACTGTCTATCACTTTAACTCATTCACACTCACTCTCTGACTCTCACACTATCTCATTCACTCACTCTCACTTTAACTTATTCACACTCTCTCTCTGACTCTCTGACTCTATCTCATTCACACACACTCTCTCTGACTCTCTCACTCTATCTCATTCACTCTCTCTCTGAATCTTGCGCTCTATCTCATTCACACTCTCTCTGACTCTCTCACTCTATCTCATTCACACTCTCTCTGACTCTCTCACTCTATCTCATTCCAAAACTCTCGGAGAATCTCACTCTACCTCGTTCACTCTCTCTCTGACTCTCTCACTCTAGCTCATTCACACTCTCTCTGACTCTCTCACTCTATCTCATTTACACTCTCTCTGACTCTCTCACTCTATCTCATTCACTATCTGACTCTCTCACTCTATATCATTCACATTCTCTCTCTGACTCTCTCACTCTATCTCATTCACACTCTCTCTCTGACTCTCTCACTCTATATCATTCACACTCTCTCTCTGACTCTCTCATTCTATCTCATTCACATACTCTCTCACACTCTCACTCCATCACACACACTGTCTATCACTTTAACTCATTCACACTCACTCTCTGACTCTCACACTATCTCATTCACTCACTCTCACTTTAACTTATTCACACTCTCTCTCTGACTCTCTGACTCTATCTCATTCACACACACTCTCTCTGAATCTCTCACTCTATCTCATTCACACTCTCTCTCTGAATGTCTCAATCTAAATCATTCACTATCTCTCTCTGACTCTCTCACTCTATCTCATTCAGACTCTCTCTGACTCTCTCACTCTATCTCATTCACACTCACTCTGACTCTATAAATCTATCTCATTCATACTCTCTCTCACTCTCTCACTCTATCTCATTCATGCGCTCTCTGACTCTCTCACTCTATCTCATTCACACTCTCTCTGACTCTCTCACTCTAACTCATTCACTCTCTCTCTCTGACTCTCTCACTCTATCTCATTCGCACTCTCTCTGACTCACTCACTCTATCTCATTCACCCTCTCTCTCTGACTCTCTCACTCTAACTCATTCACACTCTCTCTATCACTCTATCTCATTCAATTTCTCTCTCTGACTCTCTCACTCTATCTCATTCACAAACTCTCTGACACTCTCACTCTATCTCAGTCACTCTCTCTCTGACTATCTCACTATATATCACGCACATTCTCTCTGACTCTCTCAATCTATCTCATTCACTCTCTCTCTGAATCTCTCACTCTATCTCATTTACACCCTCTCTGTCTCTCACTCTATCTCATTCACAATCTCTCTGTCTCTCTCACATTATCTCATTCACACTCTCTCTCTCACTCTATCTCATTCACACACTCTCTCTGACTCTCCCAATCTATCTCATTCACATTCTATCTCTGACTCTCTCACTCTATCTCATTCAATTTCTCTCTCTGACTCTCTCACTCTATCTCATTCACAAACTCTCTGACACTCTCAATCTATCTCAGTCACACTCTCTCTTACTATCTCACTATATCTCACTCACATTCTCTCTGACTCTCTCAATCTATCTCATTCACTCTCTCTCTGAATCTCTCACTCTATCTCATTAACAATCTCTCTGTCTCTCTCACATTATCTCATTCACACTCTCTCTCACTCTATCTCATTCACACACTCTCTCTGACTCTCCCAATCTATCTCATTCAAATTCTATCTCTGACTCTCTCACTCTATCTCATTCACATTCTATCTCTGACTCTCTCACTCTATCTCATTCACTCTCTCTCTGAATCTTGCACTCTATCTCATTCACACTCTCTCTGACTCTCTCACTCTATCTCATTCACACTCTCTCTCTCACTCTATCTCATTCACACACTCTCTCTGACTCTCCCAATCTATCTCATTCAAATTCTATCTCTGACTCTCTCACTCTATCTCATTCACATTCTATCTCTGACTCTCTCACTCTATCTCATTCACACTCTCTCTGACTCTCTCACTCTATCTCATTCCAAAACTCTCGGAGAATCTCACCCTACGTCGTTCACTCTCTCTCTGACTCTCTCACTCTAACTCAGTCACTCTCTCTCTCTGACTCTCTCACTCTATCTCATTCACACTCTCTCTGACTCTCTCACTTTATCTCATTCACACTCTCTCTGACTCTCTCACTCTATCTCATTCACTATCTGACTCTCTCACTCTATATCATTCACATTCTCTCTCTGACTCTCTCACTCTATCTCATGCACACTCTCTCTCTGACTCTCTCACTCTATATCATTCACACTCTCTCTCTGACTCTCTCATTCTATCTCATTCACATGCTCTCTCACACTCTCACTCCATCACACACACTGTCTATCACTTCAACTCATTCACACTCACTCTCTGACTCTCACACTATCTCATTCACTCACTCTCACTTTAACTTATTCACACTCTCTCTCTGACTCTCTGACTCTATCTCATTCACACACACTCTCTCTGACTCTCTCACTCTATCTCATTCACTCTCTCTCTGAATCTTGCGCTCTATCTCATTCACACTCTCTCTGACTCTCTCACTCTATCTCATTCACACTCTCTCTGACTCTCTCACTCTATCTCATTCCAAAACTCTCGGAGAATTTCACTCTACCTCGTTCACTCTCTCTCTGACTCTCTCACTCTAGCTCATTCACTATCTGACTCTCTCACTCTATATCATTCACATTCTCTCTCTGACTCTCTCACTCTATCTCATTCACACTCTCTCTCTGACTCTCTCACTCTATATCATTCACACTCTCTCTCTGACTCTCTCATTCTATCTCATTCACATACTCTCTCACACTCTCACTCCATCACATACACTGTCTATCACTTTAAATCATTCACACTCTCTCTCTGACTCTCTGACTCTATCTCATTCACACACTCTCTCAGACTCTCTCACTCTATCTCATTCACTCTCTCTGAATCTTGCACTCTATCTCATTCACACTCTCACTGAATCTCTCACTCTATCTCATTCACACTCTCTCTCTGAATGTCTCAATCTAAATCATTCACTATCTCTCTCTGACTCTCTCACTCTATCTCATTCAGACTCTCTCTGACTCTCTCACTCTATCTCATTCACACTCACTCTGACTCTATAAATCTATCTCATTCATACTCTCTCTCACTCTCTCACTCTATCTCATTCATGCGCTCTCTGACTCTCTCACTCTATCTCATTCACACTCTCTCTGACTCTCTCACTCTAACTCATTCACTCTCTCTCTGACTCTCTCACTCTATCTCATTCGCACTCTCTCTGACTCACTCACTCTATCTCATTCACCCTCTCTCTCTGACTCTCTCACTCTAACTCATTCACACTCTCTCTCTCACTCTATCTCATTCAATTTCTCTCTCTGACTCTCTCACTCTATCTCATTCACAAACTCTCTGACACTCTCACTCTATCTCAGTCACTCTCTCTCTGACTATCTCACTATATATCACGCACATTCTCTCTGACTTTCTCAATCTATCTCATTCACTCTCTCTCTGAATCTCTCACTCTATCTCATTTACACCCTCTCTGTCTCCCACTCTATCTCATTCACAATCTCTCTGTCTCTCTCACATTATCTCATTCACACTCTCTCTCTCACTCTATCTCATTCACACACTCTCTCTGACTCTCCCAATCTATCTCATTCAAATTCTATCCCTGACTCTCTCACTCTATCTCATTCACATTCTATCTCTGACTCTCTCACTCTATCTCATTCACACTCTCTCTGACTCTCTCACTCTATCTCATTCCAAAACTCTCTGAGAATCTCACTCTACCTCGTTCACTCTCTCTCTGACTCTCTCACTCTATCTCAATCACACTCTCTCTGACTCTCTCACTCTATCTCATTCCAAAACTCTCGGAGCATCTCACTCTACCTCGTTCAATCTCTCTCTGACTCTCTCACTCTAACTCAGTCACTCTCTCTCTCTGACTCTCTCACTCTATCTCATTCACACTCTCTCTGACTCTCTCACTCTATCTCATTTACAATCTCTCTGACTCTCTCACTCTATCTCATTCACTATCTGACTCTCTCACTCTATATCATTCACATTCTCTCTCTGACTCTCTCACTCTATCTCATTCACACTCTCTCTCTGACTCTCTCACTCTATATCATTCACACTCTCTCTCTGACTCTCTCATTCTATCTCATTCACATACTCTCTCACACTCTCACTCCATCACACACACTGTCTATCACTTTAACTCATTCACACTCACTCTCTGACTCTCACACTATCTCATTCACTCACTCTCACTTTAACTCATTCACACTCTCTCTCTAACTCTCTGACTCTATCTCATTCACACACACCCTCTCTGACTCTCTCACTCTATCTCATTCACTCTCTCTCTGAATCTTGCACTCTATCTCATTCACACACTCACTGAATCTCTCACTCTATCTCATTCACCCTCTCTCTGACTCTCTCATTCTTTCTCATTCACTCTCGCTCTCTGACACTCTCACACTATCTCATTCACATTGTCTCTCTAACTCTTCAGTCTATCTCATTCACACTCTCTCTGACTCTCTCAATCTAACTCAGTCACTCTCTCTCTCTGACTCTCTCACTCTATCTCATTTACACTCTCTCTGACTCTCTCACTCTCATTCACTATCTGACTCTCTCAATCTATCTCATTCACTCTCTCTCTGAATCTTGCACTCTATCTCATTCACACACTCTCTGAATTTCTCACTCTATCTCATTCACCCTCTCTCTTACTCTCTCATTCTATCTCATTCACTCTCGCTCTCTGACACTCTCACACTATCTCATTCACATTGTCTCTCTAACTCTTCCGTCTATCTCATTTACTCTCTCTCTGACTCTCTCACTCTATTTCATTCACCCTCTCTCTCACTCTCTCATCCCATCTCGTTCACTCTCTCTCTGACTTTCTCACTCTATCTCATTCACACTCTCTCTCTGACTCTCACTATCTCATTCATTCTCTCTCTGACTCTCTCACTCTATCTCATTTACACTCTCTCTGACTCTCTCACTCCATCTCATTAACTCGCTCTCTGACTTCCTCAATCCATCTCATTCGCACTTTCTCTGAGTCTCTCACTCTATCTCATTCATTCACTCTCACTCTAACTCATTCACACACTCTCTCTGACTCTCTCACTCTATCTCATTTACAATCTTTCCCAATCTCTCACTCTTTCTAATTCACACTCTCTCTGACTCTCTCACTCCATCTCATTCGCACATTCTCTGAGTCTCTCACTCTATCTCATTCACAGACTCTCTCTGACTCTCCCAATCTATCTCATTCACATTCTATCTCTGACTCTCTCACTCTATCTCATTCACACTCTCTCTGACTCTCTCACTCTATCTCATTCCAAAACTCTCGGAGAATCTCACTCTACCTCGTTCACTCTCTCTCTGACTCTCTCACTCTATCTCATTCACACTCTCTCTGACTCTCTCACTCTATCTCATTTACACTCTCTCTGACTCTCTCACTCTATATCATTCACATTCTCTCTCTGACTCTCTCACTCTATCTCATTTACACTCTCTCTCTGACTCTCTCACTCTATATCATTCACACTCTCTCTCTGACTCTCTCATTCTATCTCATTCACATACTCTCTCACACTCTCACTCCATCACATACACTGTCTATCACTTTAACTCATTCACACTCACTCTCAGACTCTCACACTATCTCATTCACTCAATCTCACTTTAACTCATTCACACTCTCTCTCTGACTCTCTGACTCTATCTCATTCACACACTCTCTCTGACTCTCTCACTCTATCTCATTCACTCTCTCTCTGAATCTTGCACTCTATCTCATTCACACTCTCACTGAATCTGTCACTCTATCTCATTCACACTCTCTCTCTGAATGTCTCAATCTAAATCATTCACTCTCTCTCTCTGACTCTCACTCTATCTCATTCAGACTCTCTCTGACTCTCTCACTGTATCTCATTCACTCTCACTGTGACTCGATAAATCTATCTCCTTCATACTCTCTCTGACTCTCTCACTCTATCTCATTCATGCGCTCTCTGACTCTCTCACTCTATCTCATTCACACTCCCTCTGACTCTCTCACTCTATCTCATTCACCCTCTCTGACTCTCTCACTCTAACTCATTCACACTCTCTCTCTCACTCTATCTCATTCAATTTCTCTCTCTGACTCTCTCACTCTATCTCATTCACAAACTCTCTGACACTCTCAATCTATCTCAGTCACACTCTCTCTTACTATCTCACTATATCTCACTCACATTCTCTCTGACTCTCTCAATCTATCTCATTCACTCTCTCTCTGAATCTCTCACTCTATCTCATTAACAATCTCTCTGTCTCTCTCACATTATCTCATTCACACACTCTCTCTGACTCTCCCAATCTATCTCATTCAAATTCTATCTCTGACTCTCTCACTCTATCTCATTCACATTCTATCTCTGACTCTCTCACTCTATCTCATTCACACTCTCTCTGACTCTCTCACTCTATCTCATTCCAAAACTCTCGGAGAATCTCACCCTACCTCGTTCACTCTCTCTCTGACTCTCTCCCTCTAACTCAGTCACTCTCTCTCTCTGACTCTCTCACTCTATCTCATTCACACTCTCTCTGACTCTCTCACTTTATCTCATTCACACTCTCTCTGACTCTCTCACTCTATCTCATTCACTATCTGACTCTCTCACTCTATATCATTCACATTCTCTCTCTGAATCTCTCACTCTATCTCATGCACACTCCCTCTCTGACTCTCTCACTCTATATCATTCACACTCTCTCTCTGACTCTCTCATTCTATCTCATTCACATACTCTCTCACACTCTCACTCCATCACACACACTGTCTATCACTTTAACTCATTCACACTCACTCTCTGACTCTCACACTATCTCATTCACTCACTCTCACTTTAACTTATTCACACTCTCTCTCTGAATCTCTGACTCTATCTCATTCACACACACTCTCTCTGACTCTCTCACTCTATCTCATTCACTCTCTCTCTGAATCTTGCGCTCTATCTCATTCACACTCTCTCTGACTCTCTCACTCTATCTCATTCACACTCTCTCTGACTCTCTCACTCTATCTCATTCCAAAACTCTCGGAGAATCTCACTCTACCTCGTTCACTCTCTCTCTGACTCTCTCACTCTAGCTCATTCACACTCTCTCTGACTCTCTCACTCTATCTCATTTACACTCTCTCTGACTCTCTCACTCTATCTCATTCACTATCTGACTCTCTCACTCTATATCATTCACATTCTCTCTCTGACTCTCTCACTCTATCTCATTCACACTCTCTCTCTGACTCTCTCACTCTATATCATTCACACTCTCTCTCTGACTCTCTCATTCTATCTCATTCACATACTCTCTCACACTCTCACTCCATCACACACACTGTCTATCACTTTAACTCATTCACACTCACTCTCTGACTCTCACACTATCTCATTCACTCACTCTCACTTTAACTTATTCACACTCTCTCTCTGACTCTCTGACTCTATCTCATTCACACACACTCTCTCTGAATCTCTCACTCTATCTCATTCACACTCTCTCTCTGAATGTCTCAATCTAAATCATTCACTATCTCTCTCTGACTCTCTCACTCTATCTCATTCAGACTCTCTCTGACTCTCTCACTCTATCTCATTCACACTCACTCTGACTCTATAAATCTATCTCATTCATACTCTCTCTCACTCTCTCACTCTATCTCATTCATGCGCTCTCTGACTCTCTCACTCTATCTCATTCACACTCTCTCTGACTCTCTCACTCTAACTCATTCACTCTCTCTCTCTGACTCTCTCACTCTATCTCATTCGCACTCTCTCTGACTCACTCACTCTATCTCATTCACCCTCTCTCTCTGACTCTCTCACTCTAACTCATTCACACTCTCTCTATCACTCTATCTCATTCAATTTCTCTCTCTGACTCTCTCACTCTATCTCATTCACAAACTCTCTGACACTCTCACTCTATCTCAGTCACTCTCTCTCTGACTATCTCACTATATATCACGCACATTCTCTCTGACTCTCTCAATCTATCTCATTCACTCTCTCTCTGAATCTCTCACTCTATCTCATTTACACCCTCTCTGTCTCTCACTCTATCTCATTCACAATCTCTCTGTCTCTCTCACATTATCTCATTCACACTCTCTCTCTCACTCTATCTCATTCACACACTCTCTCTGACTCTCCCAATCTATCTCATTCACATTCTATCTCTGACTCTCTCACTCTATCTCATTCAATTTCTCTCTCTGACTCTCTCACTCTATCTCATTCACAAACTCTCTGACACTCTCAATCTATCTCAGTCACACTCTCTCTTACTATCTCACTATATCTCACTCACATTCTCTCTGACTCTCTCAATCTATCTCATTCACTCTCTCTCTGAATCTCTCACTCTATCTCATTAACAATCTCTCTGTCTCTCTCACATTATCTCATTCACACTCTCTCTCTCACTCTATCTCATTCACACACTCTCTCTGACTCTCCCAATCTATCTCATTCAAATTCTATCTCTGACTCTCTCACTCTATCTCATTCACATTCTATCTCTGACTCTCTCACTCTATCTCATTCACTCTCTCTCTGAATCTTGCACTCTATCTCATTCACACTCTCTCTGACTCTCTCACTCTATCTCATTCACACTCTCTCTGACTCTCTCACTCTATCTCATTCCAAAACTCTCGGAGAATCTCACCCTACGTCGTTCACTCTCTCTCTGACTCTCTCACTCTAACTCAGTCACTCTCTCTCTCTGACTCTCTCACTCTATCTCATTCACACTCTCTCTGACTCTCTCACTTTATCTCATTCACACTCTCTCTGACTCTCTCACTCTATCTCATTCACTATCTGACTCTCTCACTCTATATCATTCACATTCTCTCTCTGACTCTCTCACTCTATCTCATGCACACTCTCTCTCTGACTCTCTCACTCTATATCATTCACACTCTCTCTCTGACTCTCTCATTCTATCTCCTTCACATACTCTCTCACACTCTCACTCCATCACACACACTGTCTATCACTTTAACTCATTCACACTCACTCTCTGACTCTCACACTATCTCATTAACTCACTCTCACTTTAACTTATTCACACTCTCTCTCTGACTCTCTGACTCTATCTCATTCACACACACTCTCTCTGACTCTCTCACTCTATCTCATTCACTCTCTCTCTGAATCTTGCGCTCTATCTCATTCACACTCTCTCTGACTCTCTCACTCTATCTCATTCACACTCTCTCTGACTCTCTCACTCTATCTCATTCCAAAACTCTCGGAGAATCTCACTCTACCTCGTTCACTCTCTCTCTGACTCTCTCACTCTAGCTCATTCACACTCTCTCTGACTCTCTCACTCTATCTCATTTACACTCTCTCAGACTCTCTCACTCTATCTCATTCACTATCTGACTCTCTCACTCTATATCATTCACATTCTCTCTCTGACTCTCTCACTCTATCTCATTCACACTCTCTCTCTGACTCTCTCACTCTATATCATTCACACTCTCTCTCTGACTCTCTCATTCTATCTCATTCACATACTCTCTCACACTCTCACTCCATCACATACACTGTCTATCACTTTAACTCATTCACACTCTCTCTCTGACTCTCTGACTCTATCTCATTCACACACTCTCTCAGACTCTCTCACTCTATCTCATTCACTCTCTCTGAATCTTGCACTCTATCTCATTCACACTCTCACTGAATCTCTCACTCTATCTCATTCACACTCTCTCTCTGAATGTCTCAATCTAAATCATTCACTATCTCTCTCTGACTCTCTCACTCTATCTCATTCATGCGCTCTCTGACTCTCTCACTCTATCTCATTCACACTCTCTCTGACTCTCTCACTCTAACTCATTCACTCTCTCTCTCTGACTCTCTCACTCTATCTCATTCGCACTCTCTCTGACTCACTCACTCTATCTCATTCACCCTCTCTCTCTGACTCTCTCACTCTAACTCATTCACACTCTCTCTCTCACTCTATCTCATTCAATTTCTCTCTCTGACTCTCTCACTCTATCTCATTCACAAACTCTCTGACACTCTCACTCTATCTCAGTCACTCTCTCTCTGACTATCTCACTATATATCTCGCACATTCTCTCTGACTCTCTCAATCTATCTCATTCACTCTCTCTCTGAATCTCTCACTCTATCTCATTTACACCCTCTCTGTCTCTCACTCTATCTCATTCACAATCTCTCTGTCTCTCTCACATTATCTCATTCACACTCTCTCTCTCACTCTATCTCATTCACACACTCTCTCTGACTCTCCCAATCTATCTCATTCACATTCTATCTCTGACTCTCTCACTCTATCTCATTCACACTCTCTCTGACTCTCTCACTCTATCTCATTCCAAAACTCTCTGAGAATCTCACTCTACCTCGTTCACTCTCTCTCTGACTCTCTCACTCTATCTCAATCACACTCTCTCTGACTCTCTCACTCTATCTCATTCCAAAACTCTCGGAGCATCTCACTCTACCTCGTTCACTCTCTCTCTGACTCTCTCACTCTAACTCAGTCACTCTCTCTCTCTGACTCTCTCACTCTATCTCATTCACACTCTCTCTGACTCTCTCACTCTATCTCATTTACAATCTCTCTGACTCTCTCACTCTATCTCATTCACTATCTGACTCTCTCACTCTATATCATTCACATTCTCTCTCTGACTCTCTCACTCTATCTCATTCACACTATCTCTCTGACTCTCTCACTCTATATCATTCACACTCTCTCTCTGACTCTCTCATTCTATCTCATTCACATACTCTCTCACACTCTCACTCCATCACACACACTGTCTATCACTTTAACTCATTCACACTCACTCTCTGACTCTCACACTATCTCATTCACGCACACTCACTTTAACTCATTCACACTCTCTCTCTGACTCTCTGACTCTATCTCATTCACTCTCTCTCTGAATCTTGCACTCTATCTCATTCACACACTCACTGAATCTCTCACTCTATCTCATTCACCCTCTCTCTGACTCTCTCATTCTATCTCATTCACTCTCGCTCTCTGACACTCTCACACTATCTCATTCACTTTGTCTCTCTAACTCTTCAGTCTATCTCATTTACTCTCTCTCTGACTCTCTCACGCTATCTCATTCACTCTCTCTCTGACTCTCTCAATCTATTTCATTCACCCTCTCTCTCACTCTCTCATCCCATCTCGTTCACTCTCTCTCTGACTTTCTCACTCTATCTCATTCACACTCTCTCTCTGACTCTCACTATCTCATTCATTCTCTCTCTGACTCTCTCACTCTATCTCATTTACACTCTCTCTGACTCTCTCACTCCATCTCATTAACTCGCTCTCTGACTCTCTCACTCCATCTCATTCGCACTTTCTCTGAGTCTCTCACTCTATCTCATTCATTCACTCTCACTCTAACTCATTCACACACTCTCTCTTACTCTCTCACTCTATCTCATTTACAATCTTTCTCAATCTCTCACTCTTTCTCATTCACACTCTCTCTGACTCTCTCACTCCATCTCATTCGCACATTCTCTGAGTCTCTCATTCTATCTCATTCACTCACTCTCACTCTAACTCATTCATCATCTCTCTGACTCTCTCATTCTTTCTCATTCACAATCTCTCTGACTATCTCACTCGATCTCATTCACACTCTCTCTCAGACTCTCTCACTCTATCTCATTCGCTCTCTCTCTGACTCTCTCACTCTATCTCATTCACTCTCTGACTCTCTCACTCTATCGCATTCACAATTTCTCTGACTCTCTCACTCTATCTCATTCACACTATCTCTGACTCTCTCTCAAACTATCTCATTCAAACTCTCTCTCTCAATCTCTCTCATTCACTCTCTCTCTCTGTCTCTCTCACTCTATCTAATTCACTCACTCTCACTCTAACTCATTCACACTCTCTGACTCTCTCACTCTAACTCAGTCACTCTCTCTCTCTGACTCTCTCACTCTATCTCATTCACACTCTCTCTGACTCTCTCACTCTATCTCATTTACACTCTCTCTGACTCTCTCACTCTATCTCATTCACTATCTGACTCTCTCACTCTATCTCATTCACACTCTCTCTCTGACTCTCTCACTCTATATCATTCACACTCTCTCTCTGACTCTCTCATTCTATCTCATTCACATACTCTCACCCTCTCACTCTATCACATACACTGTCTATCACTTTAACTCATTCACACTCACTCTCTGACTCTCACACTATCTCATTCACTCAATCTCACTTTAACTCATTCACACTCTCTCTCTGACTCTCTCACTCTATCTCATTCAAACACACTTTCTCTGACTCTCTCACTCTAACTCAGTCACTCTCTGTCTCTGACTCTCTCACTCTATCTCATTCACACTCTCTCTGGCTCTCTCACTCTACCTCATTTACACTCTGACTCTCTCACTCTATCTCATTCACTATCTGACTCTCTCACTCTATATCATTCACACTCTCTCTCTGACTCTCTCACTCTATATCATTCACTCTCTCTCTGAATCTTGCGCTCTATCTCATTCACACTCTCTCTGACTCTCTCACTCTATCTCATTCACCCTCTCTCTGACTCTCTCACTCTATCTCATTCCAAAACTCTCGGAGAATCTCACTCTACCTCGTTCACTCTCTCTCTGACTCTCTCACTCTAGCTCATTCACACTCTCTCTGACTCTCTCACTCTATCTCATTTACACTCTCTCTGACTCTCTCACTCTATCTCATTCACTATCTGACTCTCTCACTCTATATCATTCACATTCTCTCTCTGACTCTCTCACTCTATCTCATTCACACTCTCTCTCTGACTCTCTCACTCTATATCATTCACACTCTCTCTCTGACTCTCTCATTCTATCTCATTCACATACTCTCTCACACTCTCACTCCATCACATACACTGTCTATCACTTTAATTCATTCACACTCTCTCTCTGACTCTCTGACTCTATCTCATTCACACACTCTCTCAGACTCTCTCACTCTATCTCATTCACTCTCTCTCTGAATCTTGCACTCTATCTCATTCACACTCTCACTGAATCTCTCACTCTATCTCATTCACACTCTCTCTCTGAATGTCTCAATCTAAATCATTCACTCTCTCTCTCTGACTCTCGCTCTATCTCATTCATGCGCACTCTGACTCTCTCACTCTATCTCATTCACACTCTCTCTCTGACTCTCTCACTCTATCTCATTCACACTCTCTCTCTCACTCTATCTCATTCAATTTCTCTCTCTGACTCTCTCACTCTATCTCATTCACAAACTCTCTGACACTCTCAATCTATCTCAGTCACACTCTCTCTTACTATCTCACTATATCTCACTCACATTCTCTCTGACTCTCTCAATCTATCTCATTCACTCTCTCTCTGAATCTCTCACTCTATCTCATTTACACTCTCTCTGTCTCTCACTCTATCTCATTAACAATCTCTCTGTCTCTCTCACATTATCTCATTCACACTCTCTCTCTCACTCTATCTCATTCACACACTCTCTCTGACTCTCCCAATCTATCTCATTCAAATTCTATCTCTGACTCTCTCACTCTATCTCATTCACATTCTATCTCTGACTCTCTCACTCTATCTCATTCACACTCTCTCTGACTCTCTCACTCTATCTCATTCCAAAACTCTCGGAGAATCTCACCCTACCTCGTTCACTCTCTCTCTGACTCTCTCACTCTAACTCAGTCACTCTCTCTCTCTGACTCTCTCACTCTATCTCATTCACACTCTCTCTGACTCTCTCACTCTATCTCATTTACAATCTCTCTGACTCTCTCATTCTATCTCATTCACTGTCTGACTCTCTCACTCTATATCATTCACATTCTCTCTCTGACTCTCTCACTCTATATCATTCACACTCTCTCTCTGACTCTCTCACTCTATATCATTCACATACTCTCACCCTCTCACTCCATCACATACACTGTCTATCACTTTAACTCATTCACACTCACTCTCTGACTCTCACACTATCTCATTCACTCAATCTCACTTTAACTCATTCACACTCTCTCTCTGACTCTCTCACTCTATCTCATTCAAGCACACTTTCTCTGACTCTCTCACTCTAACTCAGTCACACTCTCTCTGACTCTCTCACTCTAACTCAGTCACTCTCTGTCTCTGACTCTCTCACTCTATCTCATTCACACTCTCTCTGGCTCTCTCACTCTATCTCATTTACACTCTGACTCTCTCACTCTATCTCATTCACTATCTGACTCTCTCACTCTATATCATTCACACTCTCTCTCTGACTCTCTCACTCTATATCATTCACTCTCTCTCTCTGACTCTCTCATTCTATCTCATTCACATACTCTCTCACACTCTCACTCCATCACATACACTGTCTATCACTTTAACTCATTCACACTCACTCTCTGACTCTCACACTAGCTCATTCACTCAATCTCACTTTAACTCATTCACACTCTCTGACTCTCTGACTCTATCTCATTCACACACTCTCTCTGACTCTCTCACTCTATCTCATTCACTCTCTCTCTGAATCTTGCACTCTATCTCATTCACACTCTCACTGAATCTCTCACTCTATCTCATTCACACTCTCTCTCTGAATGTCTCAATCTAAATCATTCACTCTCTCTCTCTGACTCTCGCTCTATCTCATTCATGCGCTCTCTGACTCTCTCACTCTATCTCATTCACCCTCTCTCTCTGACTCTCTCACTCTATCTCATTCACACTCTCTCTCTCACTCTATCTCATTCAATTTCTCTCTCTGACTCTCTCACTCTATCTCATTCACAAACTCTCTGACACTCTCAATCTATCTCAGTCACACTCTCTCTGACTATCTCACTATATCTCACTCACATTCTCTCTGACTCTCTCAATCTATCTCATTCACTCTCTCTCTGAATCTCTCACTCTATCTCATTTACACTCTCTCTGTCTCTCACTCTATCTCATTAACAATCTCTCTGTCCCTCTCACATTATCTCATTCACACTCTCTCTCTCACTCTATCTCATTCACACACTCTCTCTGACTCTCCCAATCTATCTCATTCAAATTCTATCTCTGACTCTCTCACTCTATCTCATTCACATTCGATCTCTGACTCTCTCACTCTATCTCATTCACACTCTCTCTGACTCTCTCACTCTATCTCATTCCAAAACTCTCGGAGAATCTCACCCTACCTCGTTCACTCTCTCTCTGACTCTCTCACTCTAACTCAGTCACTCTCTCTCTCTGACTCTCTCACTCTATCTCATTCACACTCTCTCTGACTCTCTCACTCTATCTCATTTACAATCTCTCTGACTCTCTCATTCTATCTCATTCACTATCTGACTCTCTCACTCTATATCATTCACATTCTCTCTCTGACTCTCTCACTCTATATCATTCACACTCTCTCTCTGACTCTCTCACTCTATATCATTCACATACTCTCACCCTCTCACTCCATCACATACACTGTCTATCACTTTAACTCATTCACACTCACTCTCTGACTCTCACACTATCTCATTCACTCAATCTCACTTTAACTCATTCACACTCTCTCTCTGACTCTCTCACTCTATCTCATTCAAACACACTTTCTCTGACTCTCTCACTCTAACTCAGTCACTCTCTCTCTGACTCTCTCACTCTAACTCAGTCACTCTCTGTCTCTGACTCTCTCACTCTATCTCATTCACAGTCTCTCTGGCTCTCTCACTCTCTCTCATTTACACTCTGACTCTCTCACTCTATCTCATTCACTATCTGACTCTCTCACTCTATATCATTCACACTCTCTCTCTGACTCTCTCACTCTATATCATTCACACTCTCTCTCTGACTCTCTCATTCTATCTCATTCACATACTCTCTCACACTCTCACTCCATCACATACACTGTCTATCACTTTAACTCATTCACACTCACTCTCTGACTCTCACACTATCTCATTCACTCAATCTCACTTTAACTCATTCACACTCTCTGACTCTCTGACTCTGCCTCATTCACACACTCTCTCTGACTCTCTCACTCTATCTCATTCACTCTCTCTCTGAATCTTGCACTCTATCTCATTCACACTCTCTCTCTGAATGTCTCAATCTAAATCATTCACTCTCTCTCTCTGACTCTCGCTCTATCTCATTCATGCGCTCTCTGACTCTCTCACTCTATCTCATTCACACTCTCTCTGACTCTCTCACTCTATCTCATTCACCCTCTCTCTCTGACTCTCTCACTCTATCTCATTCACACTCTCTCTCTCACTCTATCTCATTCAATTTCTCTCTCTGACTCTCTCACTCTATCTCATTCACACTCTCTCTGACTCTCTCACTCTAACTCATTCACTCTCTCTCTCTGACTCTCTCACTCTATCTCATTCGCACTCTCTCTGACTCTCTCACTCTATCTCATTCACCCTCTCTCTCTGACTCTCTCACTCTAACTCATTCACACTCTCTCTCTCACTCTATCTCATTCATTTTCTCTCTCTGACTCTCTCACTCTATCTCATTCACAAAATCTCTGACACTCTCACTCTATCTCAGTCACTCTCTCTCTGACTATCTCACTATATATCACTCACATTCTCTCTGACTCTCTCAATATATCTCATTCACTCTCTCTCTGAATCTCTCACGCTATCTCATTTACACTCTCTCTGTCTCTCACTCTATCTCATTCACAATCTCTCTGTCTCTCTCACATTATTTCATTCACACTCTCTCTCTCACTCTATCTCATTCACACACTCTCTCTGACTCTCCCAATCTATCTCATTCACATTCTATCTCTGACTCTCTCACTCTATCTCATTCACACTCTCTCTGACTCTCTCACTCTATCTCATTCCAAAACTCTCTGAGAACCTCACTCTACCTCGTTCACTCTCTCTCTGACTCTCTCACTCTATCTCAATCACACTCTCTCTGACTCTCTCACTCTATCTCATTCCAAAACTCTCGGAGCATCTCACTCTACCTCGTTCACTCTCTCTCTGACTCTCTCACTCTAACTCAGTCACTCTCTCTCTCTGACTCTCTCACTCTATCTCATTCACACTCTCTCTGACTCTCTCACTCTATCTCATTTACAATCTCTCTGACTCTCTCACTCTATCTCATTCACTATCTGACTCTCTGACTCTATATCATTCACATTCTCTCTCTGACTCTCTCACTCTATCTCATTCAAACTCTCTCTCTGACTCTCTCACTCTATATCATTCACACTCTCTCTCTGACTCTCTCATTCTATCTCATTCACATACTCTCTCACACTCTCACTCCATCACACACACTGTCTATCACTTTAACTCATTCACACTCACTCTCTGACTCTCACACTATCTCATTCACTCACTCTCACTTTAACTCATTCACACTCTCTCTCTGACTCTCTGACTCTATCTCATTCACACACACCCTCTCTGACTCTCTCACTCTATCTCATTCACTCTCTCTCTGAATCTTGCACTCTATCTCATTCACACACTCACTGAATCTCTCACTCTATCTCATTCACCCTCTCTCTGACTCTCTCATTCTATCTCATTCACTCTCGCTCTCTGACACTCTCACACTATCTCATTCACATTGTCTCTCTAACTCTTCAGTCTAACTCATTTACTCTCTCTCTGACTCTCTCACGCTATCTCATTCACTCTCTCTCTGACTCTCTCAATCTATTTCATTCACCCTCTCTCTCACTCTCTCATCCCATCTCGTTCACTCTCTCTCTGGCTTTCTCACTCTATCTCATTCACACTCTCTCTCTGACTCTCACTATCTCATTCATTCTCTCTCTGACTCTCTCACTCTATCTCATTTACACTCTCTCTGACTCTGTCACTCCATCTCATTAACTCGCTCTCTGACTCTCTCACTCCATCTCATTCGCACTTTCTCTGAGTCTCTCACTCTATCTCATTCATTCACTCTCACTCTAACTCATTCACACACTCTCTCTGACTCTCTCACTCTATCTCATTTACAATCTTTCTCAATCTCTCACTCTTTCTCATTCACACTCTCTCTGACTCTCTCACTCCATCTCATTCGCACATTCTCTGAGTATCTCACTCTATCTCATTCACTCACTCTCACTCTAACTCATTCATCATCTCTCTGACTCTCTCATTCTTTCTCATTCACAATCTCTGACTATCTCACTCGATCTCTTTCACACTCTCTCTCAGACTCTCTCACTCTATCTCATTCACTCTCTCTCTGACTCTCTCACTCTCTCTCATTCACAATCTCTCTGACTCTCTCACTCTATCTCATTCACTCTCTGACTCTCTCATTCTATCGCATTCACAATTTCTCTGACTCTCTCACTCTATCTCATTCACACTATCTCTGACTCTCTCTCAAACTATCTCATTCAAACTCTCTCTCTCAATCTCTCTCATTCACTCTCTCTCTCTGTCTCTCTCACTCTATCTCATTCACTCACTCTCACTCTAACTCATTCACACTCTCTGACTCTCTCACTCTATCTCATTCACAATCTCTCTGACTATCTCACTCTATCTCATTCACACACTCTCTCAGACTCTCTCACTCTATCTCATTCACTCTCTCTCTGACTCTCTCACTCTATCTCATTTACAATCTCTCTGACTCTCTCACTCTATCTCATTCACTCTCTGACTCTCTCACTCTGTCGCATTCACAATTTCTCTGGCTCTCTCACTATATCTCATTCACACTGTCTCTGACTCTCTCTCAAACTATCTCATTCAAACTCTCTCTCTCAATCTCTCTCATTCACTCTCTCTCTCTGTCTCTTTCACTCTATCTCATTCACACTCTCTCTCTCTGAATGTCTCAATCTAAATCATTCACTCTCTCTCTCTGACTCTCTCACTCTATCTCATTCAGACGCTCTCTGACTCTCTCACTCTATCTCATTCACACTCACTCTGACTCTATAAATCTATCTCATTCATACTCTCTCTGACTCTCTCACTCTATCTCATTCATGCACTCTCTGACGTTCTCACTCTATCTTATTCACACTCACTCTGACTCTCTCACTCTAACTCATTCACTCTCTCTCTCTGACTCTCTCACTCTATCTCATTCACACTCTCTCTGACTCTCTCACTCTATCTAATTCACCCTCTCTCTCTGACTCTCTCACTCTATCTCATTCACACTCTCTCTGACTCTCTCACTCTAACTCATTCACTCTCTCTCTCTGACTCTCTCACTCTATCTCATTCGCACTCTCTCTGACTCTCTCACTCTATCTCATTTACAATCTCTCTGACTGTCTCACTCTATCTCATTCACTATCTGACTCTCTCACTCTATATCATTCACATTCTCTCTCTGACTCTCTCACTCTATCTCATTCAAACTCTCTCTCTGACTCTCTCACTCTATATCATTCACACTCTCTCTCTGACTCTCTCATTCTATCTCATTCACATACTCTCTCACACTCTCACTCCATCACACACACTGTCTATCACTTTAACTCATTCACACTCACTCTCTGACTCTCACACTATCTCATTCACTCACTCTCACTTTAACTCATTCACACTCTCTCTCTGACTCTCTGACTCTATCTCATTCACACACACCCTCTCTGACTCTCTCACTCTATCTCATTCACTCTCTCTCTGAATCTTGCACTCTATCTCATTCACACACTCACTGAATCTCTCACTCTATCTCATTCACCCTCTCTCTGACTCTCTCATTCTATCTCATTCACTCTCGCTCTCTGACACTCTCACACTATCTCATTCACATTGTCTCTCTAACTCTTCAGTCTAACTCATTTACTCTCTCTCTGACTCTCTCACGCTATCTCATTCACTCTCTCTCTGACTCTCTCAATCTATTTCATTCACCCTCTCTCTCACTCTCTCATCCCATCTCGTTCACTCTCTCTCTGACTTTCTCACTCTATCTCATTCACACTCTCTCTCTGACTCTCACTATCTCATTCATTCTCTCTCTGACTCTCTCACTCTATCTCATTAACTCGCTCTCTGACTCTCTCACTCCATCTCATTAACTCGCTCTCTGACTCTCTCACTCCATCTCATTCGCACTTTCTCTGAGTCTCTCACTCTATCTCATTCATTCACTCTCACTCTAACTCATTCACACACTCTCTCTGACTCTCTCACTCTATCTCATTTACAATCTCTCTCAATCTCTCACTCTTTCTCATTCACACTCTCTCTGACTCTCTCACTCCATCTCATTCGCACATTCTCTGAGTCTCTCACTCTATCTCATTCACTCACTCTCACTCTAACTCATTCATCATCTCTCTGACTCTCTCACTCTATCTCATTCACTCTCTGACTCTCTCACTCTATCGCATTCACAATTTCTCTGACTCTCTCACTCTATCTCATTCACACTATCTCTGACTCTCTCTCAAACTATCTCATTCAAACTCTCTCTCTCAATCTCTCTCATTCACTCTCTCTCTCTGTCTCTCTCACTCTATCTCATTCACTCACTCTCACTCTAACTCATTCACACTCTCTGACTCTCTCACTCTATCTCATTCACAATCTCTCTGACTCTCTCACTCTTTCTCATTCACAATCTCTCTGACTATCTCACTCTATCTCATTCACACACTCTCTCAGACTCTCTCACTCTATCTCATTCACTCTCTCTCTGACTCTCTCACTCTATCTCATTTACAATCTCTCTGACTCTCTCACTCTATCTCATTCACTCTCTGACTCTCTCACTCTATCGCATTCACAATTTCTCTGGCTCTCTCACTATATCTCATTCACACTGTCTCTGACTCTCTCTCAAACTATCTCATTCAAACTCTCTCTCTCAATCTCTCTCATTCACTCTCTCTCTCTGTCTCTCTCACTCTATCTCATTCACACTCTCTCTCTCTGAATGTCTCAATCTATATCATTCACTCTCTCTCTCTGACTCTCTCACTCTATCTCATTCAGACGCTCTCTGACTCTCTCACTCTATCTCATTCACACTCACTCTGACTCTATAAATCTATCTCATTCATACTCTCTCTGACTCTCTCACTCTATCTCATTCATGCACTCTCTGACGTTCTCACTCTATCTCATTCACACTCTCTCTGACTCTCTCACTCTAACTCATTCACTCTCTATCTCTGACTCTCTCACTCTATCTCATTCACACTCTCTCTGACTCTCTCACTCTATCTCATTCACCCTCTCTCTCTGACTCTCTCACTCTATCTCATTCACACTCTCTCTGACTCTCTCACTCTAACTCATTCACTCTCTCTCTCTGACTCTCTCACTCTATCTCATTCACACTCTCTCTCTCACTCCATCTCATTCAATTTCTCTCTCTGACTCTCTCACTCTATTTCATTCACAAACTGTCTGACACTCTCACTCTATCTCAGTCACTCTCTCTCTGACTATCTCACTATATCTCACTCACAGTCTCTCTGACTGTCTCACTCTGTCTCATTCACTCTCTCTCTGAATCTCTCACTCTATCTCATTTACACTCTGTCTCTCACTCTATCTCATTCACAATCTCTCTGTCTCTCTCACATTATCTCATTCACACTCTCTCTCTCACTCTATCTCATTCACACACTCTCTCTGATTCTCCCAATCTATCTCATTCAAATTCTATCTCTGACTCTCTCACTCTATCTCATTCGCACTCTCTCTGACTCTCTCACTCTATCTCATTCACCCTCTCTCCCTGACTCTCTCACTCTATCTCATTCACACTCTCTCTGACTCTCTCACTCTATCTCATTCTCAAACTCTCTGACACTCTCACTCTATTTCAGTCACTCTCTCTCTGACTATCTCACTATATCTCACTCACATTCTCTCTGACTCTCTCACTCTAACTCATTCACTCTCTCTCTGAATCTCTCACTCTATCTCATTTACACTCTCTCTGTCTCTCACTCTATCTCATTCACAATCTCTCTGTCTCTCTCACATTATCTCATTCACACTCTCTCTCTCAATCTATCTCATTCACACACTCTCTCTGACTCTCCCAATCTTCTCATTCACATTCTATATCTGACTCTCTCACTCTATCTCATTCACACTCTCTCTGACTCTCTCACTCTATCTCATTCCAAAACTCTCTGAGAATCTCACTCTACCTCGTTCACTCTCTCTGACTCTCTCACTCTATCTCATTCACACTCTCTCTGACTCTCTCATTCTAACGCAGTCACTCTCTCTCTCTGACTCTCTCACTCTATCTCATTCACACTCTGACTCTCTCACTCTATCTCATTCACTCTCTGACTCTCTCACTCTATCTCATTCACCCTCTCTCTCTGACTCTCTCACTCTATCTCATTCACAATCTCTCTGACTCTCTCACTCTATCTCATTCACTCTCTGACTCTCTCACTCTATCGCATTCACAATTTCTCTGACTCTCTCACTCTATCTCATTCACACTATCTCTGACTCTCTCTCAAACTATCTCATTCAAACTCTCTCTCTCAATCTCTCTCATTCACTCTCTCTCTCTGTCTCTCTCACTCTATCTCATTCACTCACTCTCCCTCTAACTCATTCACACTCTCTGACTCTCTCACTCTATCTCATTCACAATCTCTCTGACTCTCTCACTCTTTCTCATTCACAATCTTTCTGACTATCTCACTCTTTCTCATTCACACTCTCTCTCAGACTCTCTCAGTCTATCTCATTCACTCTCTCTCTGACTCTCTCACTCTATCTCATTTACAATCTCTCTGACTCTCTCACTCTATCTCATTCACTCTCTGACTCTCTCACTCTATCGCATTCACAATTTCTCTGACTCTCTCACTATATCTCATTCACACTGTCTCTGACTCTCTCTCAAACTATCTCATTCAAACTCTCTCTCTCAATCTCTCTCATTCACTCTCTCTGTCTCTCTCACTCTATCTCATTCACACTCTCTCTCTCTGAATGTCTCAATCTAAATCATTCACTCTCTCTCTCTGACTCTCTCACTCCATCTCATTCACACTCTCTCTGACTCTCTCACTCTATCTCATTCACACTCACTCTGACTCTCTCACACTATCTCATTCACACTCTCTCTGACTCTCTCACTCTAACTCATTCACTCTCTCTCTCTGACTCTCTCACTCTATCTCATTCACACTCTGACTCTCTCACTCTATCTCATTCACCCTCTCTCTCTGACTCTCTCACTCTATCTCATTCACACTCTCTCTCTCACTCCATCTCATTCAATTTCTCTCTCTGACTCTCTCACTCTATTTCATTCACAAACTCTCTGACACTCTCACTCTATCTCAGTCACTCTCTCTCTGACTATCTCACTATATCTCATTCACAGTCTCTCTGACTGTCTCACTCTGTCTCATTTACACTCTGTCTCTCACTCTATCTCATTCACAATCTAGCTGTCTTTCTCACATTATCTCATTCACACTCTCTCTCTCACTCTATCTCATTCACACACTCTCTCTGATTCTCCCAATCTATCTCATTCAAATTCTATCTAGACTCTCTCACTCTATCTCATTCGCACTCTCTCTGACTCTCTTACTCTATCACATTCACCCTCTCTCCCTGACTCTCTCACTCTATCTCATTCACACTCTCTCTGACTCTCTCACTCTATCTCATTCACTCTCTGACTCTCTCACACTATATCATTCACATTCTCTCTCTGACTCTCTCACTCTATCTCATTCACCCTCTCTCTCTGACTCTCTCACTCTATCTCATTCACAATCTCTCTGACTCTCTCACTCTATCTCATTCACTCTCTGACTCTCTCACTCTATCGCATTCACAATTTCTCTGACTCTCTCACTCTATCTCATTCACACTATCTCTGACTCTCTCTCAAAGTATCTCATTCAAACTCTCTCTCTCATTCACTCTCTCTCTCTGTCTCTCTCACTCTATCTCATTCACTCACTCTCACTCTAACTCATTCACACTCTCTGACTCTCTCACTCTATCTCATTCACAATCTTTCTGACTCTCTCACTCTTTCTCATTCACAATCTTTCTGACTATCTCACTCTTTCTCATTCACACTCTCTCTCAGACTCTCTCACTCTATCTCATTCACTCTCTCTCTGACTCTCTCACTCTATCTCATTTACAATCTCTCTGACTCTCTCACTCTATCTCATTCACTCTCTGACTCTCTCACTCTATCGCATTCACAATTTCTCTGACTCTCTCACTATATCTCATTCACACTGTCTCTGACTCTCTCTCAAACTATCTCATTCAAACTCTCTCTCTCAATCTCTCTCATTCACTCTCTCTCTCTGTCTCTCTCACTCTATCTCATTCACACTCTCTCTCTCTGAATGTCTCAATCTAAATCATTCACTCTCTCTCTCTGACTCTCTCACTCTATCTCATTCAGACGCTCTCTGACTCTCTCACTCTATCTCATTCACACTCACTCTGACTCTATAAATCTATCTCATTCATACTCTCTCTGACTCTCTCACTCTATCTCATTCATGCACTCTCTGACGCTCTCACTCTATCTCATTCACACTCTCTCTGACTCTCTCACTCTAACTCATTCACTCTCTCTCTCTGACTCTCTCACTCTATCTCATTCACACTCTCTCTGACTCTCTCACTCTATCTCATTCACCCTCTCTCTCTGACTCTCTCACTCTAACTCATTCACTCTCTCTCTCTGACTCTCTCACTCTATCTCATTCACACTCTCTCTGACTCTCTCAATCTATCTCATTCACACTCTCTCTCTCACTCCATCTCATTCAATTTCTCTCTCTGACTCTCTCACTCTATTTCATTCACAAACTCTCTGACACTCTCAATCTATCTCAGTCACTCTCTCTCTGACTATCTCACTATATCTCACTCAAAGTCTCTCTGACAGTCTCACTCTGTCTCATTCACTCTCTCTCTGAATCTCTCACTCTATCTCATTTACACTCTGTCTCT
This sequence comes from Carcharodon carcharias, assembly GCF_017639515.1. Lineage (NCBI taxonomy): Eukaryota > Metazoa > Chordata > Chondrichthyes > Lamniformes > Lamnidae > Carcharodon > Carcharodon carcharias. Next base: position 336,993 of record NW_024470882.1, read on the forward strand.
CACTCTATCTCATTCACAATTTCTCTGTCTCTCTCACATTATCTCATTCACACTCTCTCTCTCACTCTATCTCATTCACACACTCTCTCTGATTCTCCCAATCTATCTCATTCAAATTCTATCTCTGACTCTCTCACTCTATCTCATTCGCACTCTCTCTGACTCTCTCACTCTATCTCATTCACCCTCTCTCCTGACTCTCTCACTCTATCTCATTCACACTCTCTCTGACTCTCTCACTCTATCTCATTCTCAAAATCTCTGACACTCTCACTCTATTTCAGTCACTCTCTCTCTGACTATCTCACTATATCTCACTCATATTCTCTCTGACTCTCTCACTCTAACTCATTCACTCTCTCTCTGAATCTCTCACTCTATCTCATTTACACTCTGTCTCTCACTCTATCTCATTCACACTCTCTCTGACTCTCTCACTCTATCTCATTCACCCTCTCTCTCTGACTCTCTCACTCTAACTCATTCACTCTCTCTCTCTGACTCTCTCACTCTATCTCATTCACACTCTCTCTGACTCTCTCAATCTATCTCATTCACACTCTCTCTCTCACTCCATCTCATTCAATTTCTCTCTCTGACTCTCTCACTCTATTTCATTCACAAACTCTCTGACACTCTCAATCTATCTCAGTCACTCTCTCTCTGACTATCTCACTATATCTCACTCAAAGTCTCTCTGACAGTCTCACTCTGTCTCATTCACTCTCTCTCTGAATCTCTCACTCTATCTCATTTACACTCTGTCTCTCACTCTATCTCATTCACAATTTCTCTGTCTCTCTCACATTATCTCATTCACACTCTCTCTCTCACTCTATCTCATTCACACACTCTCTCTGATTCTCCCAATCTATCTCATTCAAATTCTATCTCTGACTCTCTCACTCTATCTCATTCGCACTCTCTCTGACTCTCTCACTCTATCTCATTCACCCTCTCTCCTGACTCTCTCACTCTATCTCATTCACACTCTCTCTGACTCTCTCACTCTATCTCATTCTCAAAATCTCTGACACTCTCACTCTATTTCAGTCACTCTCTCTCTGACTATCTCACTATATCTCACTCATATTCTCTCTGACTCTCTCACTCTAACTCATTCACTCTCTCTCTGAATCTCTCACTCTATCTCATTTACACTCTGTCTCTCACTCTATCTCATTCACAATCTCTCTGACTCTCTCACTCTATCTCATTCACTCTCTGACTCTCTCACTCTATCGCATTCACAATTTCTCTGACTCTCTCACTCTATCTCATTCACACTATCTCTGACTCTCTCTCAAAGTATCTCATTCAAACTCTCTCTCTCATTCACTCTCTCTCTCTGTCTCTCTCACTCTATCTCATTCACTCACTCTCACTCTAACTCATTCACACTCTCTGACTCTCTCACTCTATCTCATTCACAATCTTTCTGACTCTCTCACTCTTTCTCATTCACAATCTTTCTGACTATCTCACTCTTTCTCATTCACACTCTCTCTCAGACTCTCTCACTCTATCTCATTCACTCTCTCTCTGACTCTCTCACTCTATCTCATTTACAATCTCTCTGACTCTCTCACTCTATCTCATTCACTCTCTGACTCTCTCACTCTATCGCATTCACAATTTCTCTGACTCTCTCACTATATCTCATTCACACTGTCTCTGACTCTCTCTCAAACTATCTCATTCAAACTCTCTCTCTCAATCTCTCTCATTCACTCTCTCTCTCTGTCTCTCTCACTCTATCTCATTCACACTCTCTCTCTCTGAATGTCTCAATCTAAATCATTCACTCTCTCTCTCTGACTCTCTCACTCTATCTCATTCAGACGCTCTCTGACTCTCTCACTCTATCTCATTCACACTCACTCTGACTCTATAAATCTATCTCATTCATACTCTCTCTGACTCTCTCACTCTATCTCATTCATGCACTCTCTGACGCTCTCACTCTATCTCATTCACACTCTCTCTGACTCTCTCACTCTAACTCATTCACTCTCTCTCTCTGACTCTCTCACTCTATCTCATTCACACTCTCTCTGACTCTCTCACTCTATCTCATTCACCCTCTCTCTCTGACTCTCTCACTCTAACTCATTCACTCTCTCTCTCTGACTCTCTCACTCTATCTCATTCACACTCTCTCTGACTCTCTCAATCTATCTCATTCACACTCTCTCTCTCACTCCATCTCATTCAATTTCTCTCTCTGACTCTCTCACTCTATTTCATTCACAAACTCTCTGACACTCTCAATCTATCTCAGTCACTCTCTCTCTGACTATCTCACTATATCTCACTCAAAGTCTCTCTGACAGTCTCACTCTGTCTCATTCACTCTCTCTCTGAATCTCTCACTCTATCTCATTTACACTCTGTCTCTCACTCTATCTCATTCACAATTTCTCTGTCTCTCTCACATTATCTCATTCACACTCTCTCTCTCACTCTATCTCATTCACACACTCTCTCTGATTCTCCCAATCTATCTCATTCAAATTCTATCTCTGACTCTCTCACTCTATCTCATTCGCACTCTCTCTGACTCTCTCACTCTATCTCATTCACCCTCTCTCCTGACTCTCTCACTCTATCTCATTCACACTCTCTCTGACTCTCTCACTCTATCTCATTCTCAAAATCTCTGACACTCTCACTCTATTTCAGTCACTCTCTCTCTGACTATCTCACTATATCTCACTCATATTCTCTCTGACTCTCTCACTCTAACTCATTCACTCTCTCTCTGAATCTCTCACTCCATCTCATTTACACTCTCTCTGTCTCTCACTCTATCTCATTCACAATCTCTCTGTCTCTCTCACATTATCTCATTCACACTCTCTCTCTCACTCTATCTCATTCACACACTCTCTCTGACTCTCCCAATCTTCTCATTCACATTCTATATCTGACTCTCTCACTCTATCTCATTCACACTCTCTCTGACTCTCTCACTCTATCTCATTCCAAAACTCTCTGAGAATCTCACTCTACCTCGTTCACTCTCTCTCTGACTCTCTCACTCTATCTCATTCACACTCTCTCTGACTCTCTCAATCTATCTCATTCCAAAACTCTCTGAGAATCTCACTCTACCTCGTTCACTCTCTCTGACTCTCTCACTCTATCTCATTCACACTCTCTCTGACTCTCTCATTCTAACGCAGTCACTCTCTCTCTCTGACTCTCTCACTCTATCTCATTCAAACTCTCTCTGACTCTCTCACTCTATCTCATTCACTCTCTGACTCTCTCACTCTATATCATTCACATTCTCTCTCTGACTCTCTCACTCTATCTCATTCACCCTCTCTCTCTGACTCTCTCACTCTATCTCATTCACAATCTCTCTCTCACACCATCTCATTCAATTTCTCTCTCTGACTCTCTCACTCTATCTCATTCACAAACTCTCTGACACTCTCACTCTATCTCAGTCACTCTCTCCTTGACTATCTCACTATATCTCACTCACAGTCTCTCTGAATCTCTCACTCTGTCTCATTCACTCTCTCTCTGAATCTCTCACTCTATCTCATTTACACTCTGTCTCTCACTCTATCTCATTCACAATCTCTCTGTCTCTCTCACATTATCTCATTCACACTCTCTCTCTCACTCTATCTCATTCACACACTCTCTCTGACTCTCCCAATCTATCTCATTCAAATTCTATCCCTGACTCTCTCACTCTATCTCATTCGCACTCTCTCTGACTCTCTCACTCTATCTCATTCACCCTCTCTCTCTGACTCTCTCACTCTATCTCATTCACACTCTCTCTGACTCTCTCACTCTATCTCATTCACACTCTCTCTCCCACTCCATCTCATTCAATTTCTCTCTCTGACTCTCTCACTCTATCTCATTCTCAAACTCTCTGACACTCTCACTCTATCTCAGTCACTCTCTCTCTTACTATCTCACTATATCTCACTCACAGTCTCTCTGACTCTCTCACTCTGTCTCATTCACTCTCACTCTGAATCTCTCACTCTATCTCATTTACACTCTCTCTGTCTCTCACTCTATCTCATTCACAATCTCTCTGTCTCTCTCACATTATCTCATTCACTCTCTCTCTCTCACTCTATCTCATTCACACACTCTCTCTGACTCTCCCAATCTATCTCATTCAAATTCTATCTCTGACTCTCACTCTATCTCATTCGCACTCTCTCTGACTCTCTCACTCTATCTCATTCACTCTCTCTCTCTGGCTATCACTCTATCTCATTCACACTCTCTCTCTCGCTCTATCTCATTCACTCTCTCTCTCTGATTCTCTCACTCTATCTCATTCACACTCTCTCTGACTCTCTCACTCTATCTCATTCCAAAACTCTCTGAGAATCTCACTCTACCTCGTTCACTCTCTCTGACTCTCTCACTCTATCTCATTCACACTCTCTCTGACTCTCTCACTCTATCTCATTCACTCTCTGACTCTCTCACTCTATATCATTCACATTCTCTCTCTGACTCTCTCACTCTATCTCATTCACCCTCTCTCTCTGACTCTCTCACTCCTTCTCATTCACTCTCCCTCTCTGACTCTCTGACTCTATCTCATTCACTTTGTCCCTGACTCTCATCTTTTCTCATTCACACTTTCTCTGACTCTCAAACTCTATCTCATTCACACTCTCTCTCTCACTCTATCTCATTCACTCTCTCTCTCTGATTCTCTCACTCTACCTCATTCACAATCTTTCTCTCTCTCTCTCTCTCTGTCTCATTCACTCTCTCTCTCTCACTCTATCTCATTCACTCTCTTTCTGACTCATTCACTCTATCTCATTCACAATCTCTCTGACTCTCTCACTCTATCACATTCACATTCTCTCTGGCTCTCTCACTCTATATCAATCACACTCTCTCTGTCTCTCTCACTCTATCTCATTCACACTCTCTCTATTTCTATCTCATTCACACTCTCTCTGACTCTCTCACTCTATCTCATTCAATCTCTCTCTCTCACTATCTCACTCTATCTCATTCACACTCTCTCTCTCACTCTATCTCATTCACACTCTCTCTCTGTCTCTCTCACTCTATCTCATTCATCTCTCTCTGACTCTCTCACTCTATCTCATTCAAAATCTCTCTCTCTGACTCTCTCTCTCTATCTCATTCACAATCTCTCTCACTCTCTCACTCTGTCTCATTTACACATTCTCTCAGTCTCTCACTCTATCTCATTCCCATTCTCCCTGACTCTCACTCTATCTCATTCACGCACTCTCTCTCTCACTCTATCTCATTCACATTCTCTCTCTCTCTATCTCATTCACACTCTGACTCTCTCACTCTATCTCATTTACACTCTCTCTCTCACTCTATCTCATTCACTCTCTCTCTCTGACTCTCTCACTCTATCTCATTCACACTCTCTCTCTCACTCCTTCTCATTCACTCTCTCTCTCTGACTCTCCGACTCCATCTCATTCATTTTCTCTCTGACTCTCACCTTTTCTCATTCACACTTTCTCTGACTCTCTCACTCTATCTCATTCACAGTCTCTCTCTCACTCTATCTCATTCACTCTCTCTCTGGCTCTCACTCTATCTCATTCACACTCTCTCGCTCTATCTCATTCACTATCTCTCTCTGATTCTCTCACTCTATCTCATTCACACACTCTCTCTCTCTCTATCTCATTCACTCTCTATCTCTCACTCTATCTCATTCACTCTCTCTCTGACTCATTCACTCTATCTCATTCACACTCTGACTCATTCACTCTATCTCATTCACACTCTCTCTGTCTCTCTCACTCTCTCATTCACACTCTCTCTGACTCTCTCACTCTATCTCATTCACACTCTCTCTGACTCTTTCACTCTATCTCATTCACTCTCTCTCTGACTCTCATTCTATCTCATTCACACTCTCTCTCTCACTCTATCTCATTCACTCTCTCTCTGACTCATTCACTCTATCTCATTCACAATCTCTCTGACTCTCTCACTCTCTCCAATTCACAATCTCTCTGGCTCTCTCACTCTAACTCATTCACACTCTGACTCTCTCAATCTATCTCATTCACACTCTCTCTCTCTCTATCACATTCGCACTCTCTCTGACTCTCTCACTCTATCTCATTCACTCTCTGACTCTCTCACTCTATCGCATTCACAATTTCTCTGACTCTCTCACTATATCTCATTCACACTGTCTCTGACTCTCTCTCAAACTATCTCATTCAAACTCTCTCTCTCAATCTCTCTCATTCACTCTCTCTCTCTGTCTCTCTCACTCTATTTCATTCACACTCTCTCTCTCTGAATGTCTCAATCTAAATCATTCACTCTCTCTCTCTGACTCTCTCACTCTATCTCATTCAGACGCTCTCTGACTCTCTCACTCTATCTCATTCACACTCACTCTGACTCTATAAATCTATCTCATTCATACTCTCTCTGACTCTCTCACTCTATCTCATTCATGCACTCTCTGACGCTCTCACTCTATCTCATTCACACTCTCTCTGACTCTCTCACTCTAACTCATTCACTCTCTCTCTCTGACTCTCTCACTCTATCTCATTCACACTCTCTCTGACTCTCTCACTCTATCTCATTCACCCTCTCTCTCTGACTCTCTCACTCTATCTCATTCACACTCTCTCTGACTCTCTCACTCTAACTCATTCACTCTCTCTCTCTGACTCTCTCACTCTATCTCATTCACACTCTGACTCTCTCACTCTATCTCATTCACCCTCTCTCTCTGACTCTCTCACTCTATCTCATTCACACTCTCTCTCTCACTCCATCTCATTCAATTTCTCTCTCTGACTCTCTCACTCTATTTCATTCACAAACTCTCTGACACTCTCACTCTATCTCAGTCACTCTCTCTCTGACTATCTCACTATATCTCACTCACAGTCTCTCTGACTGTCTCACTCTGTCTCATTCACTCTCTCTCTGAATCTCTCACTCTATCTCATTTACACTCTGTCTCTCACTCTATCTCATTCACAATCTCTCTGTCTCTCTCACATTATCTCATTCACACTCTCTCTCTCACTCTATCTCATTCACACACTCTCTCTGATTCTCCCAATCTATCTCATTCAAATTCTATCTCTGACTCTCTCACTCTATCTCATTCGCACTCTCTCTGACTCTCTCACTCTATCTCATTCACCCTCTCTCCCTGACTCTCTCAATCTATCTCATTCACACTCTCTCTGACTCTCTCACTCTATCTCATTCTCAAACTCTCTGACACTCTCACTCTATTTCAGTCACTCTCTCTCTGACTATCTCACTATATCTCACTCATATTCTCTCTGACTCTCTCACTCTAACTCATTCACTCTCTCTCTGAATCTCTCACTCTATCTCATTTACACTCTCTCTGTCTCTCACTCTATCTCATTCACAATCTCTCTGTCTCTCTCACATTATCTCATTCACACTCTCTCTTTCACTCTATCTCATTCATACACTCTCTCTGACTCTCCCAATCTTCTCATTCACATTCTATATCTGACTCTCTCACTCTATCTCATTCACACTCTCTCTGACTCTCTCACTCTATCTCATTCCAAAACTCTCTGAGAATCTCACTCTACCTCGTTCACTCTCTCTCTGACTCTCTCACTCTATCTCATTCACACTCTCTCTGACTCTCTCACTCTATCTCATTCCAAAACTCTCTGAGAATCTCACTCTACCTCGTTCACTCTCTCTGACTCTCTCACTCTATCTCATTCACACTCTCTCTGACTCTCTCATTCTAACGCAGTCACTCTCTCTCTCTGACTCTCTCACTCTATCTCATTCCCACTCTCTCTGACTTTCTCACTCTATCTCATTCACTCTCTGACTCTCTCACTCTATATCATTCACATTCTCTCTCTGACTCTCTCACTCTATCTCATTCACCCTCTCTCTCTGACTCTCTCACTCTATCTCATTCACAATCTCTCTCTCACTCCATCTCATTCAATTTCTCTCTCTGACTCTCTCACTCTATCTCATTCACAAACTCTCTGACACTCTCACTCTATCTCAGTCACTCTCTCCTTGACTATCTCACTATATCTCACTCACAGTCTCTCTGACTCTCTCACTCTGTCTCATTCTTTCTCTCTCTGAATCTCTCACTCTATCTCATTTACACTCTCTCTGTCTCTCACTCTATCTCATTCACAATCTCTCTGTCTCTCTCACATTATCTCATTCACACTCTCTCTCTCACTCCATCTCATTCAATTTCTCTCTCTGACTCTCTCACTCTATTTCATTCACAAACTCTCTGACACTCTCACTCTATCTCAGTCACTCTCTCTCTGACTATCTCACTATATCTCACTCACAGTCTCTCTGACTGTCTCACTCTGTCTCATTCACTCTCTCTCTGAATCTCTCACTCTATCTCATTTACACTCTGTCTCTCACTCTATCTCATTCACAATCTCTCTGTCTCTCTCACATTATCTCATTCACACTCTCTCTGACTCTCTCATTCTAACGCAGTCACTCTCTCTCTCTGACTCTCTCACTCTATCTCATTCCCACTCTCTCTGACTTTCTCACTCTATCTCATTCACTCTCTGACTCTCTCACTCTATATCATTCACATTCTCTCTCTGACTCTCTCACTCTATCTCATTCACCCTCTCTCTCTGACTCTCTCACTCTATCTCATTCACAATCTCTCTCTCACTCCATCTCATTCAATTTCTCTCTCTGACTCTCTCACTCTATCTCATTCACACTCTCTCTGACTCTCTCACTCTATCTCATTCACTCTCTGACTCTCTCACTCTATATCATTCACATTCTCTCTCTGACTCTCTCACTCTATCTCATTCACCCTCTCTCTCTGACTCTCTCACTCTATCTCATTCACATTCTCTCTGACTCTCTCACTCTAACTCAGTCACTCTCTCTCTCTGACTCTATCACTATCTCATTCACCCTCTCTCTGACTCTCTCACTCTATCTCATTCACTCTCTGACTATCTCACTCTATCTAATTCACACACTCTCTCTGACTTTCTCACTCTATCTCATTCACACTCCTTCTGACTCTCTAAATCTTCCTCATTTACACATTCTCTGAGTCTCTCACTCTATCTCATTCACTCTCTCTCTGATTCTCTCACTCATTCTCATTCACTCTCTCTCTGACTCATTCACTGTGTCTCATTAACATTCTCTCTGACTCTCTCACTCTATCCCATTCACAATCTCTGTGGCTCTCTCACTCTATCTCATTCACACTCTCTCTGACTCTCTCACTCTATCTCATTCACGCTCTCTCTGACTCTCTCACTCTATCTCGTTAACTCTCTCTGACTCTCACTCTATCTCATTCACACTCTCTCTCTCACTCTATCTCATTCTCTCTCTCTCTGACTCTCTCACTCTATCTCTTTCACATTCTCTCTCTATCTCATTCACTCTCTCTCTCTGACTATCACTCTATCTCATTCACTCTCTCTCTGTCTCTCTCAAACTATCTCATTTTCACTCTCTCTGACTCTCTCACTCTATCTCATTCACACTCTCTCTGACTCTCTCACTCTATCTCATTCACACTCTCTCTCTCTAACTCATTCACACTCTCTCTGACTCTCTGACTCTCTCTCATTCACATTCTCTCTCTAACTCTATCTCACTCACACTCTCTCTCTGACTCTCTCACTCTATCTCATTCACATTCTCTCTCTGACTCTCTCACTCTATCTCATTCACCCTCTCTCTCTGACTCTCTCACTCTATCTCATTCACATTCTCTCTGACTCTCTCACTCTAACTCAGTCACTCTCTCTCTCTGACTCTATCACTATCTCATTCACCCTCTCTCTGACTCTCTCACTCTATCTCATTCACTCTCTGACTATCTCACTCTATCTAATTCACACACTCTCTCTGACTTTCTCACTCTATCTCATTCACACTCCTTCTGACTCTCTAAATCTTCCTCATTTACACATTCTCTGAGTCTCTCACTCTATCTCATTCACTCTCTCTCTGATTCTCTCACTCATTCTCATTCACTCTCTCTCTGACTCATTCACTGTGTCTCATTAACATTCTCTCTGACTCTCTCACTCTATCCCATTCACAATCTCTGTGGCTCTCTCACTCTATCTCATTCACACTCTCTCTGACTCTCTCACTCTATCTCATTCACGCTCTCTCTGACTCTCTCACTCTATCTCGTTAACTCTCTCTGACTCTCACTCTATCTCATTCACACTCTCTCTCTCACTCTATCTCATTCTCTCTCTCTCTGACTCTCTCACTCTATCTCTTTCACATTCTCTCTCTATCTCATTCACTCTCTCTCTCTGACTATCACTCTATCTCATTCACTCTCTCTCTGTCTCTCTCAAACTATCTCATTTTCACTCTCTCTGACTCTCTCACTCTATCTCATTCACACTCTCTCTGACTCTCTCACTCTATCTCATTCACACTCTCTCTCTCTAACTCATTCACACTCTCTCTGACTCTCTGACTCTCTCTCATTCACATTCTCTCTCTAACTCTATCTCACTCACACTCTCTCTCTGACTCTCTCACTCTATCTCATTCACACTCTCTCTCTCACTCCTTCTCATTCACTGTCTCTCTCTGACTCTCTGACTCTCTCTCATTCACCTTCTCTCTGACTCTCACCTTTTCTCATTCACAATTTCTTTGACCCTCTCACTCTATCTCATTCATTCTCTCTCTCTCACTCTCTCACTCTATCTCATTCACACTCTCTCTCTGTCTCTCTCACTCTATCTCATTCATCCCTCTCTGACTCTCTCACTCTATCTCATTCATACTCTCTCTCTGACTCTCTCTCTCTATCTCATTCACAATCTCTCTCACTCTCTCAGTCTGTCTCATTTACACATACTCTCAGTCTCTCACTCTATCTCATTCCCTTTTTCCCTGACTCTCACTCTAACTCATTCACGCTCTCTCGGTCTCTCTCACTCTATATCATTCACACTCTCTCTGACTCTCTCACTCTATCTCATTCACAATCTCTCTCTCTCACTGTATCTCAATCACATTCTCTCTCTCTCTATCTCATTCACACTCTGACTCTCTCACTCTATCTCATTTACACACTCTCTCTCACTCTATCTCATTCAATCTCTCTCTATGACTCTCTCACTCTATCTCATTCACACTCTCTCTCTCACTCTATCTCATTCACTCTCTCTCTCTGACTCTCTCACTCTTTCTCATTCACACTCTCTCTCTCACTCCTTCTCATTCACTCTCTCTCTCTGACTCTCCGATTCTATCTCATTCATTTTCTCTCTGACTCTCACCTTTTCTCATTCACACTTTCTCTGACTCTCTAACTCTCTCTCATTCACACTCTCTCTCTCACTCTATCTCATTCACTCTCTCCCTCTGGCTATCACTCTATCTCATTCACACTCTCTCTCTCGCTCTATCTCATTCACTCTCTCTCTCTGATTCTCTCACTCTATCTCATTCACACACTCTCTCTCTCTCTATCTCATTCACGCTCTCTCTCTCACTCTATCTCATTCACTCTCTCTCTGACTCATTCACTCTATCTCATTCACACTCTCTCTGACTCTCTCACTCTATCTCATTCACACTCTGACTCTCTCACTCTATCTCATTCACACTCTCTCTGACTCTCTCACTCTATCTCATTCACACTCTGACTCTCTCACTCTCTCTCTTTCACACTCTCTCTCTATCTCATTCACTCTCTGTCTCTCTGACTCTCACTCTATCTCATTCACACTCTCTCTGACTCTCTCACTCTAACTCATTCACACTCTGACTCTCTCAATCTATCTCATTCACACTCTCTCTCTCTCTATCTCATTCGCACTCTCTCTGACTCTCTCACTCTATCTCATTCACTCTCTCTCTCTCACTCTATCTCATTCACTCTCTCTCTCTCTGATTCTCTCACTCTATCTCATTCACACTCTCTCTCTCTCTCTATCTCAATCACTCTCTCTCTCTCGCTCTATCTCATTCACTCTCTCTCTCTGATTCTCTCACTCTATCTCATTCACACTCTCTCTCTCACTCTATCTCATTCTCTCTCTCTCTGACTCTCTCACTCTATCTCTTTCACACTCTCTCTCTATCTCATTCACTCTCTCTCTCTCTCTGACTCTCACTCTATCTCATTCGCTCTCTCTCTGACTCTCTCACTCTATCTCATTCACACTCTCTCTCTCACTCTATCTCATTCAGTCTCTCTCTCTCACTCCTTCTCATTCACTCTCCCTCTCTGACTCTCTGACTCTATCTCATTCACTTTCTCCCTGACTCTCACCTTTTCTCATTCACACTTTCTCTGACTCTCTCACTCTATCTCATTCACACTCTCTCTCTCACTCTATCTCATTCACTCTCTCTCTCTGATTCTCTCACTCTAACTCATTCACACTCTTTCTCTCTCTCTCTCTCTCTCTGTCTCATTCACTCTCTATCTCTCACTCTATCTCATTCACTCTCTTTCTGACTCATTCACTCTATCTCATTCACAATCTCTCTGACTCTCTCACTCTATCACATTCACATTCTCTCTGGCTCTCTCACTCTATATCAATCACACTCTCTCTGTCTCTCTCACTCTATCTCATTCACACTCTCTCTATCTCTATCTCATTCACACTCTCTCTGACTCTCTCACTCTATCTCATTCATTCTCTCTCTCTCACTCTCTCACTCTATCTCATTCACATTCTCCCTCTCACTCTATCTCATTCACACTCTCTCTCTGTCTCTCTCACTCTATCTCATTCATCTCTCTCAGACTCTCTCACTCTATCTCATTCATACTCTCTCTCTGACTCTCTCTCTCTATCTCATTCACAATCTCTCTCACTCTCTCACTCTGTCTCATTTACACATACTCTCAGTCTCTCACTCTATCTCATTCCCTTTTTCCCTGACTCTCACTCTAACTCATTCACGCTCTCTCGGTCTCTCTCACTCTATATCATTCACACTCTCTCTGACTCTCTCACTCTATCTCATTCACAATCTCTCTCTCTCACTGTATCTCAATCACATTCTCTCTCTCTCTATCTCATTCACACTCTGACTCTCTCACTCTATCTCATTTACACACTCTCTCACTCTATCTCATTCAATCTCTCTCTATGACTCTCTCACTCTATCTCATTCACACTCTCTCTCTCTCACTCTATCTCATTCACTCTCTCTCTCTGACTCTCTCACTCTTTCTCATTCACACTCTCTCTCTCACTCCTTCTCATTCACTCTCTCTCTCTGACTCTCCGATTCTATCTCATTCATTTTCTCTCTGATTCTCACCTTTTCTCATTCACACTTTCTCTGACTCTCTAACTCTCTCTCATTCACACTCTCTCTCTCACTCTATCTCATTCACTCTCTCTCTCTGGCTATCACTCTATCTCATTCACACTCTCTCTCTCGCTCTATCTCATTCACTCTCTCTCTCTGATTCTCTCACTCTATCTCATTCACAAACTCTCTCTCTCTCTATCTCATTCACGCTCTCTCTCTCACTCTATCTCATTCACTCTCTCTCTGACTCATTCACTCTATCTCATTCACACTCTCTCTGACTCTCTCACTCTATCTCATTCACACTCTGACTCTCTCACTCTATCTCATTCACACTCTCTCTGACTCTCTCACTCTATCTCATTCACACTCTGACTCTCTCACTCTATCTCTTTCACACTGTCTCTCTATCTCATTCACTCTCTGTCTCTCTGACTCTCACTCTATCTCATTCACACTCTCTCTGACTCTCTCAATCTATCTCATTCACACTCTCTCTCTCTCTCTATCTCATTCGCACTCTCTCTTACTCTCTCACTCTATCTCATTCACTCTCTCTCTCTCACTCTATCTCATTCACTCTCTCTCTCTCTGATTCTCTCACTCTATCTCATTCACACTCTCTCTCTCTCTCTCTATCTCAATCACTCCTTCTCTCTCGCTCTATCTCATTCACTCTCTCTCTCTGATTCTCTCACTCTATCTCATTCACACACTCTCTCTCACTCTATCTCATTCTCTCTCTCTCTGACTCTCTCACTCTATCTCTTTCACACTCTCTCTCTACCTCATTCACTCTCTCTCTCTCTCTGACTCTCACTCTATCTCATTCACACTCTGACTCTCTCGCTCTATCTCATTCACACACTGACTCTCTCACTCTATCTCATTCACAGTCTCTCTCTCTCTCTATCTCATTCGCTCTCTCTCTGACTCTCTCACTCTATCTCATTCACTCTCTCTCTCTCACTCCTTCTCATTCACTCTCCCTCTCTGACTCTCTGACTCTATCTCATTCACTTTTTCCCTGACTCTCACCTTTTCTCATTCACACTTTCTCTGACTCTCTCACTCTATCTCATTCACACTCTCTCTCTCACTCTATCTCATTCACTCTCTCTCTCTGATTCTCTCACTCTAACTCATTCACACTCTTTCTCTCTCTCTCTCTCTCTGTCTCATTCACTCTCTCTCTCTCACTCTATCTCATTCACTCTCTTTCTGACTCATTCACTCTATCTCATTCACAATCTCTCTGACTCTCTCACTCTATCACATTCACATTCTCTCTGGCTCTCTCACTCTATATCAATCACACTCTCTCTGTCTCTCTCACTCTATCTCATTCACACTCTCCCTATCTCTATCTCATTCACACTCTCTCTGACTCTCTCACTCTATCTCATTCAATCTCTCTCTCTCACTATCTCACTCTATCTCATTCACACTCTCTCTCTCACTCTATCTCATTCACACTCTCTCTCTGTCTCTCTCACTCTATCTCATTCATCTCTCTCTGACTCTCTCACTCTATCTCATTCACAGTCTCTCTCTCACTCTATCTCATTCACTCTCTCTCTGGCTCTCACTCTATCTCATTCACACTCTCTCGCTCTATCTCATTCACTATCTCTCTGATTCTCTCACTCTATCTCATTCACACACTCTCTCTCTCTCTATCTCATTCACTCTCTATCTCTCACTCTATCTCATTCACTCTCTCTCTGACTCATTCACTCTATCTCATTCACACTCTCTCTGACTCATTCACTCTATCTCATTCACACTCTCTCTGTCTCTCTCACTCTATCTCATTCACACTCTCTCTGACTCTCTCACTCTATCTCATTCACACTCTCTCTCTCTCACTCTATCTCATTCACATTCTCTCTCTCTCTATCTCATTCACACTCTGACTCTCTCAATCTATCTCATTTACACTTTATCTCTCACTCTATCTCATTCACTCTGTCTCTGAATCATTCACTCTATCTCATTCACACTCTCTCTGACTCTCTCACTCTATCTCATTCACACTCTCTCTGTCTCTCTCACTCTATCTCATTCACACTCTCTCTGACTCTCTCACTCTATCTCATTCACACTCTCTCTGACTCTTTCACTCTATCTCATTCACTCTCTCTCTGACTCTCACTCTATCTCATTCACACTCTCTCACTCTATCTCATTCACACTCTCTCGCTCTATCTCATTCACTCTCTCTCTCTGATTCTCTCACTCTGTCTCATTCACACACTCTCTCTCTCTCTATTTCATTCACTCTCTATCTCTCACACTATCTCATTCACTCTCTCTCTGACTCATTCACTCTATCTCATTCACAATCTCTCTGACTCTCTCACTCTCTCCAATTCACAATCTCTCTGGCTCTCTCACTCTATCTCATTCACACTCTCTCTCTCTCACTCTATCTCATTCACATTCTCTCTCTCTCTATCTCATTCACACTCTGACTCTCTCAATCTATCTCATTTACACTCTCTCTCTCACTCTATCTCATTCACTCTCTGACTCTGAATACCACACTCTATCTCATTCACACTCTCTCTCTCACTCCTTCTCATTCACTCTCTCTCTCTGACTCTCCGACTCTCTCTTATTCATTTTCTCTCTGACTCTCACCTTTTCTCATTCACACTTTCTCTGTTTCTCTCACTCTATCTCATTCACACTCTCTCTGACTCTCTCACTCTATCTCATTCACACTCTCTCTGACTCTCTCACTCTATCTCATTCACTCTCTCTCTGACTCTCACTCTATCTCATTCACACTCTCTCTCTCACTCTATCTCATTCACTCTCTCTCTGACTCATTCACTTTATCTCATTCACAATCTCTCTGACTCTCTCACTCTATCCCATTCACAATCTCTCTGGCTCTCTCACTCTATATCAATCACACTCTCTCTGTCTCTCTCACTCTATCTCTTTCACACTCTCTCTATCTCTATCTCATTCACAATCTCTCTGGCTCTCTCACTCTATCTCATTCACTCTCTCTCTGACTCATTCACTCTATCTCATTCACAATCTCTCTGACTCTCTCACTCTATCCCATTCACAATCTCTGTGGCTCTCTCACTCTATCTCATTCGCACTCTCTCTGACTCTCTCACTCTATCTCGTTAACTCCCTCTGACTCTCACTCTATCTCACTCACACTCTCTCTCTCACTCTATCTCATTCTCTCTCTCTCTGACTCTCTCACTCTATCTCATTCACACTCTCTCTCTCACTCTATCTCATTCTCTCTCTCTCTGACTCTCTCACTCTATCTCTTTCACATTCTCTCTCTATCTCATTCACTCTCTCTCTCTGACTATCACTCTATCTCATTCACGCTCTCTCTGTCTCTCTCAAACTATCTCATTCACACTCTGACTCTCTCACTCTATCTCATTCACACTCTCTCTGACTCTCTCACTCTATCTCATTCACACTCTCTACCTCTAACTCATTCACACTCTATCTCTCACTCCTTCTCATTCACTCTCTCTCTCTGACTCTCTGACTCTATCTCATTCACTTTCTCTCTGACTCTCACCTTTTCTCATTCACAATTTCTTTGACTCTCTCACTCTATATCAATCACACTCTCTCTGTCTCTCTCACTCTATCTCATTCACACTCTGTCTATCTCTATCTCATTCACACTCTCTCTGACTCATTCACTCTATCTCATTCACAATCTCTCTGACTCTCTCACTCTATCACATTCACATTCTCTCTGGCTCTCTCACTCTATATCAATCACACTCTCTCTGTCTCTCTCACTCTATCTCATTCACACTCTCCCTATCTCTATCTCATTCACACTCTCTCTGACTCTCTCACTCTATCTCATTCAATCTCTCTCTCTCACTATCTCACTCTATCTCATTCACACTCTCTCTCTCACTCTATCTCATTCACACTCTCTCTCTGTCTCTCTCACTCTATCTCATTCATCTCTCTCTGACTCTCTCACTCTATCTCATTCACAGTCTCTCTCTCACTCTATCTCATTCACTCTCTCTCTGGCTCTCACTCTATCTCATTCACACTCTCTCGCTCTATCTCATTCACTATCTCTCTCTGATTCTCTCACTCTATCTCATTCACACACTCTCTCTCTCTCTATCTCATTCACTCTCTATCTCTCACTCTATCTCATTCACTCTCTCTCTGACTCATTCACTCTATCTCATTCACACTCTCTCTGACTCATTCACTCTATCTCATTCACACTCTCTCTGTCTCTCTCACTCTATCTCATTCACACTCTCTCTGACTCTCTCACTCTATCTCATTCACACTCTCTCTCTCTCACTCTATCTCATTCACATTCTCTCTCTCTCTATCTCATTCACACTCTGACTCTCTCAATCTATCTCATTTACACTCTATCTCTCACTCTATCTCATTCACTCTGTCTCTGAATCATTCACTCTATCTCATTCACACTCTCTCTGACTCTCTCACTCTATCTCATTCACACTCTCTCTGACTCTTTCACTCTATCTCATTCACTCTCTCTCTGACTCTCACTCTATCTCATTCACACTCTCTCACTCTATCTCATTCACGCTCTCTCTGACTCATTCACTCTATCTCATTCACAATCTCTCTGACTCTCTCACTCTCTCCAATTCACAATCTCTCTGGCTCTCTCACTCTATCTCATTCACACTCTCTCTCTCTCACTCTATCTCATTCACATTCTCTCTCTCTCTATCTCATTCACACTCTGACTCTCTCAATCTATCTCATTTACACTCTCTCTCTCACTCTATCTCATTCACTCTCTGACTCTGAATACCACACTCTATCTCATTCACACTCTCTCTCTCACTCCTTCTCATTCACTCTCTCTCTCTGACTCTCCGACTCTCTCTTATTCATTTTCTCTCTGACTCTCACCTTTTCTCATTCACACTTTCTCTGTTTCTCTCACTCTATCTCATTCACACTCTCTCTGACTCTCTCACTCTATCTCATTCACACTCTCTCTGACTCTCTCACTCTATCTCATTCACTCTCTCTCTGACTCTCACTCTATCTCATTCACACTCTCTCTCTCACTCTATCTCATTCACTCTCTCTCTGACTCATTCACTTTATCTCATTCACAATCTCTCTGACTCTCTCACTCTATCCCATTCACAATCTCTCTGGCTCTCTCACTCTATATCAATCACACTCTCTCTGTCTCTCTCACTCTATCTCTTTCACACTCTCTCTATCTCTATCTCATTCACAATCTCTCTGGCTCTCTCACTCTATCTCATTCACTCTCTCTCTGACTCATTCACTCTATCTCATTCACAATCTCTCTGACTCTCTCACTCTATCCCATTCACAATCTCTGTGGCTCTCTCACTCTATCTCATTCGCACTCTCTCTGATTCTCTCGCTCTATCTCATTCACGCTCTCTCTGACTCTCTCACTCTATCTCGTTAACTCTCTCTGACTCTCACTCTATCTCACTCACACTCTCTCTCTCACTCTATCTCATTCTCTCTCTCTCTGACTCTCTCACTCTATCTCATTCACACTCTCTCTCTCACTCTATCTCATTCTCTCTCTCTCTGACTCTCTCACTCTATCTCTTTCACATTCTCTCTCTATCTCATTCACTCTCTCTCTCTGACTATCACTCTATCTCATTCACGCTCTCTCTGTCTCTCTCAAACTATCTCATTCACACTCTGACTCTCTCACTCTATCTCATTCACACTCTGACTCTCTCACTCTATCTCATTCACACTCTCTCCCTCTAACTCATTCACACTCTATCTCTCACTCCTTCTCATTCACTCTCTCTCTCTGACTCTCTGACTCTATCTCATTCACTTTCTCTCTGACTCTCACCTTTTCTCATTCACAATTTCTTTAACTCTCTCACTCTATATCAATCACACTCTCTCTGTCTCTCTCACTCTATCTCATTCACACTCTCTCTATCTCTATCTCATTCACACTCTCTCTGACCCTCTCACTCTATCTCATTGATTCTCTCTCTCTCACTCTATCTCATTCACACTCTCTCTCACTCTATCTCATTCATCCCTCTCTGACTCTCTCACTCTATCTCATTCATACTCTCTCTCACTCTCTCTCTCTATCTCATTCACAATCTCTCTCACTCTCTCACTCTGTCTCATTTACACATACTCTCAGTCTCTCACTCTATCTCATTCCCTTTTTCCCTGACTCTCACTCTAACTCATTCACGCTCTCTCGGTCTCTCTCACTCTATTTCATTCACACTCTCTCTGACTCTCTCACTCTATCTCATTCACACTCTCTCTCTCTCTCACTGTATCTCAATCACATTCTCTCTCTCTCTATCTCATTCACACTCTGACTCTCTCACTCTACCTCATTTACACACTCTCTCTCACTCTATCTCATTCACTCTCTCTCTCTGACTCTCTCACTCTATCTCATTCACACTCTCTCTCTCACTCCTTCTCATTCACACTCTCTCTCTGACTCTCTGACTCTATCTCATTCACACTCTCTCTCTCTCTCTATCTCATTCACACTCTCTCTCTCTCTCTATCTCATTCACTCTCTCTCTCTCACTCTATCTCATTCACTCTCTCTCTGACTCATTCACTCTATCTCATTCACACTCTCTCTGTCTCTCTCACTCTATCTCATTCACACTCTCTCTGGCTCTCTCACTGCATCTCATTCACACTCTGACTCTCTCACTCTATCTCTTTCACACTCTCTCTCTATCTCATTCACTCTCTGTCTCTCTGACTCTCACTCTATCTCATTCACACTCTCTCTGACTCTCTCACTCTAACTCATTCACACTCTGACTCTCTCAATCTATCTCATTCACACTCTCTCTCTCTCTATCTCCTTCGCACTCTCTCTGACCCTCTCACTCTATCTCATTCACTCTCTCTCTCTCACTCTATCTCATTCACTCTCTCTCTCTCTCTCTGATTCTCTCACTCTATCTCATTCACACTCTCTCTCTCTCTCTCTATCTCAATCATACTCTCTCTCTCGCTCTATCTCATTCACTCTCTCTCTCTGATTCTCTCACTCTATCTCATTCACACTGTGACTCTCTCACTCTATCTCATTCACACTCTCTCTCACTCTCTCACTCTATCTCATTCACACTCTGACTCTCTCACTCTATCTCATTCACACTCTCTATCTCACTCTATCTCATTCTCTCTCTCTCTGACTCTCTCACTCTATCTCTTTCACACTCTCTCTCTATCTCATTCACTCTCTCTCTCTCTCTGACTCTCACTCTATCTCATTCACACTCTCTCTGACTCTCTCGCTCTATCTCATTCACACACTGACTCTCTCACTCTATCTCATTCACAGTCTCTCTCTCTCTCTATCTCATTCGCACTCTCTCTGACTTTCTCACTCTATCTCATTCACACTCTCTCTCTCACTCTATCTCATTCACTCTCTCTCTCTCACTCCTTCTCATTCACTCTCTCTCTCTGACTCTCTGACTCTATCTCATTCACTTTCTCCCTGACTCTCACCTTTTCTCATTCACACTTTCTCTGTCTCTCTCACTCTATCTCATTCACATTCTCTCTCTCACTCTATCTCATTCACTCTCTATCTCTGATTCTCTCACTCTACCTCATTCACACTCTCTCTCTCTCTCTCTCTGTATCATTCACTCTCTCTCTCACTCTATCTCATTCACTCTCTTTCTGACTCATTCACTCTATCTCATTCACAATCTCTGTGACTCTCTCAATCTATCACATTCACATTCTCTCTGGCTCTCTCACTCTATATCAATCACACTCTCTCTGTCTCTCTCACTCTATCTCATTCACACTCTCTCTATCTCTAACTCATTCACACTCTCTCTGACTCTCTCACTCTATCTCATTCAATCCCTTCTCTCACTTTCTCACTCTATCTCATTCACACTCTCTCTCTCACTCTATCTCATTCACACTCTCTCTCTGTCTCTCTCACTCTATCTCATTCATCTCTCTCTGACTCTCTCACTCTATCTCATTCAAACTCTCTCTCTGACTCTCTCTCTCTATCTCATTCACAATCTCTCTCACTCTCTCACTCTGTCTCATTTACACATTCTCTCAGTCTCTCACTCTATCTCATTCCCATTCTCCCTGACTCTCACTCTATCTCATTCACGCACTCTCTCTCTCACTCTATCTCATTCACATTCTCTCTCTCTCTATCTCATTCACACTCTGACTCTCTCACTCTATCTCATTTACACTCTCTCTCTCACTCTATCTCATTCACTCTCTCTCTCTGACTCTCTCACTCTATCTCATTCACACTCTCTCTCTCACTCCTTCTCATTCACTCTCTCTCTCTGACTCTCTGACTCCATCTCATTCATTTTCTCTCTGACTCTCACCTTTTGTCATTCACACTTTCTCTGTCTCTCTCACTCTATCTCATTCACACTCTCTCTGACTCTCTCACTCTATCTCATTCACACTCTCTCTCTCTCTCTATCTCATTCACTCTTTCTCTCTCACTCTATCTCATTCACTCTCTCTCTGACTCATTCACTCTATCTCATTCACACTCTCTCTGTCTCTCTCACTCTATCTCATTCACACTCTCTCTGACTCTCTCACTCTATCTCATTCACACTCTGACTCTCTCACTCTATCTCTTTCACACTCTCTCTCTATCTCATTCACTCTCTGTCTCTCTGACTCTCACTCTATCTCATTCACACTCTCTCTGACTCTTTCACTCTAACTCATTCACACTCTGACTCTCTCAATATATCTCATTCACACTCTTTCTCTCTCAATCTCATTCACACTTTCTCTGACTATCTCACTCTATCTCATTCGCACTCTCTCTCTCACTCTATCTCATTCACTCTCTCTCTGGCTCTCACTCTATCTCATTCACTCTCTCTCTCTGATTCTCTCACTCTATCTCATTCACACACTCTCTCTCACTCTTTCTCATTCACTCTCTCTGACTCATTCACTCTATCTCATTCACTCTCTCTCTGACTCTCTCACTCTATCTCATTCACACTCTCTCTGTCTCTCTCACTCTATCTCATTCACACTCTCTCTGACTCTCTCACTCTATCTCATTCACACTCTGACTCTCTCAATCTATCTCATTCACACTCTCTCTCTCTCTATCTCCTTCGCACTCTCTCTGACCCTCTCACTCTATCTCATTCACTCTCTCTCTCTCACTCTATCTCATTCACTCTCTCTCTCTCTGATTCTCTCACTCTATCTAATTCACACTCTCTCTCTCTATCTCTATCTCAATCACTCTCTCTCTCTCGCTCTATCTCATTCACTCTCTCTCTCTGATTCTCTCACTCTATCTCATTCACACTGTGACTCTCTCACTCTATCTCATTCACACTCTCTCTCACTCTCTCACTCTATCTCATTCACACTCTGACTCTCTCACTCTATCTCATTCACACTCTCTATCTCACTCTATCTCATTCTCTCTCTCTCTGACTCTCTCACTCTATCTCTTTCACACTCTCTCTCTATCTCATTCACTCTCTCTCTCTCTCTGACTCTCACTCTATCTCATTCACACTCTCTCTGACTCTCTCGCTCTATCTCATTCACACACTGACTCTCTCACTCTATCTCATTCACAGTCTCTCTCTCTCTCTATCTCATTCGCACTCTCTCTGACTTTCTCACTCTATCTCATTCACACTCTCTCTCTCACTCTATCTCATTCACTCTCTCTCTCTCACTCCTTCTCATTCACTCTCTCTCTCTGACTCTCTGACTCTATCTCATTCACTTTCTCCCTGACTCTCACCTTTTCTCATTCACACTTTCTCTGTCTCTCTCACTCTATCTCATTCACATTCTCTCTCTCACTCTATCTCATTCACTCTCTATCTCTGATTCTCTCACTCTACCTCATTCACACTTTCTCTCTCTCTCTCTGTCTCATTCACTCTCTCTCTCTCTATCTCATTCACTCTCTTTCTGACTCATTCACTCTATCTCATTCACAATCTCTCTGACTCTCTCAATCTATCACATTCACATTCTCTCTGGCTCTCTCACTCTATATCAATCACACTCTCTCTGTCTCTCTCACTCTATATCATTCACACTCTCTCTATCTCTAACTCATTCACACTCTCTCTGACTCTCTCACTCTATCTCATTCAATCCCTTCTCTTACTATCTCACTCTATCTCATTCACACTCTCTCTCTCACTCTATCTCATTCACACTCTCTCTCTGTCTCTCTCACTCTATCTCATTCATCTCTCTCTGACTCTCTCACTCTATCTCATTCAAACTCTCTCTCTGACTCTCTCTCTCTATCTCATTCACACTCTCTCACTCTGTCTCATTTACACATTCTCTCAGTCTCTCACTCTATCTCATTCCCATTCTCCCTGACTCTCACTCTATCTCATTCACGCACTCTCTCTCTCACTCTATCTCATTCACATTCTCTCTCTCTCTATCTCATTCACACTCTGACTCTCTCACTCTATCTCATTTACACTCTCTCTCTCACTCTGTCTCATTCACTCTCTCTCTCTGACTCTCTCACTCTATCTCATTCACACTCTCTCTCTCACTCCTTCTCATTCACTCTCTCTCTCTGACTCTCTGACTCCATCTCATTCATTTTCTCTCTGACTCTCACCTTTTCTCATTCACACTCTCTCTGACTCTCTCACTCTATCTCATTCACACTCACTCTGACTCTCTCACTCTATCTCATTCACACTCTCTCTCTCTCTCTATCTCATTCACTCTTTCTCTCTCACTCTATCTCATTCACTCTCTCTCTGACTCATTCACTCTATCTCATTCACACTCTCTCTGTCTCTCTCACTCTATCTCATTCACACTCTCTCTGACTCTCTCACTCTATCTCATTCACACTCTGACTCTCTCACTCTATCTCTTTCACACTCTCTCTCTATCTCATTCACTCTCTGTCTCTCTGACTCTCACTCTATCTCATTCACACTCTCTCTGACTCTCTCACTCTAACTCATTCACACTCTGACTCTCTCAATATATCTCATTCACACTCTTTCTCTCTCAATCTCATTCACACTTTCTCTGACTATCTCACTCTATCTCATTCACACTCTCTCTCTCACTCTATCTCATTCACTCTCTCTCTGGCTCTCACTCTATCTCATTCACACTCTCTCGCTCTATCTCATTCACTCTCTCTCTCTGATTCTCTCACTCTATCTCATTCACACACTCTCTCTCTCTCTATCTCATTCACTCTCTATCTCTCATTCTATCTCATTCACTCTCTCTGACTCATTCACTCTATCTCATTCACACTCTCTCTGACTCTCTCACTCTATCTCATTCACACTCTCTCTGTCTCTCTCACTCTATCTCATTCACACTCTCTCTGACTCTCTCACTCTATCTCATTCACACTCTCTCTGACTCATTCACTCTATCTCATTCACTCTCTCTCTGATTCTCACTCTATCTCATTCACACTCTCTCTCTCACTCTATCTCATTCACTCTCTCTCTGACTCATTCACTCTATCTCATTCACAATCTCTCAGACTCTCTCACTCTATCCAATTCACAATCTCTCTGGCTCTCTCACTCTATCTCATTCACACTCTCTCTCTCTCACTCTATCTCATTCACAGTCTCTCTCTCTCTATCTCATTCACACTCTGACTCTCTCAATCTATCTCATTTACACTCTCTCTCTCACTCTATCTCATTCACTCTCTGACTCTGAATATCACACTCTATCTCATTCACACTCTCTCTCTCACTCCTTCTCATTCACTCTCTCTCTCTGACTCTCCGACTCTATCTTATTCATTTTCTCTCTGACTCTCACCTTTTCTCATTCTGTTTCTCTCACTCTATCTCATTCACACTCTCTCTGACTCTCTCACTCTATCTCATTCACACTCTCTCTGACTCTCTCACTCTATCTCATTCACTCTCTCTCTGACTCTCACTCTATCTCATTCACACTCTCTCTCTCACTCTATCTCATTCACTCTCTCTCTGACTCATTCACTCTATCTCATTCACAATCTCTCTGACTCTCTCACTCTATCCCATCCACAATCTCTCTGGCTCTCTCACTCTATATCAATCAAACTCTCTCTGTCTCTCTCACTCTATCCCATTCACAATCTCTCTGGCTCTCTCACTCTATATCAATCACACTCTCTCTGACTCTCTCACTCTATCTCATTCAATCTCTCTCTCTCACTATCTCACTCTATCTCATTCACACTCTCTCTCTCACTCTATCTCATTCACTCTCTCTCTCTGTCTCTCTCACTCTATCTCATTCATCTCTCTCTGACTCTCTCAATCTATCTCATTCACACTCTCTCTCTCACTCTCTCTCTATCTCATTTACAATCTCTCTGACTCTCTCACTCTGTCTCATTTACACATTCTCTCAGTCTCTCACTCTATCTCATTCCCTTTTTCCCTGACTCTCACTCTATCTCATTCACGCTCTCTCTCTCTCTCACTCTATATCATTCACACTCTCTCTGACTCTCTCACTCTATCTCATTTACATTCTATCTCTCACTCTATCTCATTCACTCTCTCTGACTCGCTCACCCTATCTCATTCACACTCTCTCTCTCATTCCTTCTCATTCACTCACTCTCTCTGACTCTCCGACTCCATCTCATTCATTTTCTCTCTGACTCTCACCTTTTCTCATTCACACTTTCTCTGACTCTCTCACTCTATCTCATTCACAGTCTCTCTCTCACTCTATCTCATTCACTCTCTCTCTCTGGCTCTCACTCTATCTCATTCACACTCTCTTGCTCTATCTCATTCACTCTCTCTCTCTGATTCTCTCACTCTATCTCATTCACACACTCTCTCTCTCTCTATCTCATTCACTCTCTATCTCTCACTCTATCTCATTCACTCTCTCTCTGACTCATTCACTCTATCTCATTCACACTCTCTCTGACTCTCTCACTCTATCTCATTCACACTCTCTCTGTCTCTCTCACTCTATCTCATTCACACTCTATCTGACTCTCTCACTCTATCTCATTCACACTCTCTCTGACTCTCTCACACTATCTCATTCACTCTCTCTCTGACTCTCTCACTCTATCCCATTCACAATCTCTCTGGCTCTCTCACTCTATCTCATTCACACTCTCTCTCTCTCTCACTCTATCTCATTCACATTCTCTCTCTATCTCATTCACACTCTGACTCTCTCAATCTATCTCATTTACACTCTCTCTCTCACTCTATCTCATTCACTCTCTGTCTCTGAATCTCACACTCTATCTCATTCACACTCTCTCTCTCACTCCTTCTCATTCACTCTCTCTCTCTGACTCTCCGACTCTATCTCATTCATTTTCTCTGTGACTCTCACCTTTTCTCATTCACACTTTCTCTGTCTCTCTCAATCTATCTCATTCACACTCTCTCTGACTCTCTCACTCTAACTCATTCACTCTCTCTCTGACTCATTCACTCTATCTCTTTCACAATCTCTCTGACTCTCTCACTCTATCCCATTCACAATCTCTCTGGCTCTCTCACTCTATCTCATTCACACTCTCTCTCTCTCTCACTCTATCTCATTCACTCTCTCTCTCTCAATCTATCTCATTCACACTCTCTCTCTCACTCTATCCCATTCACAATCTCTCTGGCTCACTCACTCTATATCAATCACACTCTCTCTGTCTCTCTCATTCTATCTCATTCACACTCTCTCTATCTCTATCTTATTCACACTCTCTCTGACTCTCTCACTCTATCTCATTCAATCTCTCTCTCTCACTCTCTCACTCTATTTCATTCACACTCTCTCTCTCACTCTATCTCATTCACTCTCTCTCTCTGTCTCTCACACTCTATCTCATTCATCTCTCTCTGACTCTCTCACTCTATCTCATTCACACTCTCTCTCTCACTCTCTCTCTCTATCTCATTTACAATCGCTCTCACTCTCTCACTCTGTCTCATTTACACATTCTCTCAGTCTCTAACTCTATCTCATTCCCTTTTTCCCTGACTCTCATTCTATCTCATTCACGCTCTCTCTGTCTCTCTCACTCTATAACATTCACACTCTCTCTGACTCTCTCACTCTATCTCATTCACACTCTCTCTCTCTCACTCTATCTCATTCACATTCTCTCTCTCTCTATCTCATTCAATCTCTCTCTCTGACTCTCTCAAACTATCTCATTCACACTCTCTCTCTCACTCTATCTCATTCACTCTCTCTCTCTGACTCTCTCACTCTATCTCATTCACACTCTCTCTCTCACTCCTTCTCATTCACTCTCTCTCTCTGACTCTCCGACTCTATCTCATTCATTTTCTCTCTGACTCTCACCTTTTCTCATTCACACTTTCTCTTACTCTCTAACTCTATCTCATTCACACTCTCTCTCTCACTCTATCTCATTTACTCTCTCTCTCTGGCTCTCACTCTATCTCATTCACACCTCTCTCTCTCGCTCTATCTCATTCACACTCTCTTTCTCGCTCTATCTCATTCACACTCTCTCTCTCACTCTATCTCACTCATTCTCTCTCTCTGATTCTCTCACTCTACCTCATTCACACTCTTTCTCTCTCTCTCTCTCTGTCTCATTCACTCTGTCTCTCTCACTCTATCTCATTCACTCTCTCACTGACTCATTCACTCTATCTCATTCACAATCTCTCTGACTCTCTCACTCTATCCCATTCACATTCTCTCTGGCTCTCTCACTCTATATCAATCACACTCTCTCTCTCTCTCTCACTCTATCTCATTCACACTCTCTCTATCTCTATCTCATTCACACTCTCTCTGACTCTCTCACTCTATCTCATTCAATCTCTCTCTCTCACTATCTCACTCTATCTCATTTACACTCTCTCTCTCACTCTATCTCATTCAATCTCTCTCTCTGACTCTGTCACTCTATCTCATTCACACTCTCTCTGACTCGCTCACTCTATCCCATTCACACTCTGACTCTCTCACTCTATCTCATTCACACTCTCTCTCTGTCTCTCTCACTCTATCTCATTCATCTCTCTGACTCTCTCACTCTATCTCATTCACACTCTCTCTCACTCTCTCACTCTGTCTCATATACATTCTCTCAGTAGCTCACTCTATCTCATTCCTTTTCTCCCTGACTCTCACTCTATCTCATTCACGCTCTCTCTGTCTCTCTCACTCTATATCATTCACACACTCTCTGACTCTCTCACTCTATCTCATTCACAGTCTCTCTCTCTCACTCTATCTCATTCACATTCTCTCTCTCTCTATCTCATTCACACTCTAACTCTCTGAATCTATCTCATTTACACTCTCTCTCTCACTCTATCTCATTCACTCTCTGTCTCTGAATCTCACTCTATCTCATTCACACTCTCTCTCTCACTCCTTCTCATTCACTCTCTCTCTCTGACTCTCCGACTCTATCTCATTCATTTTCTCTCTGACTCTCACCTTTTCTCATTCACAATTTCTCTCACCCTCTCACTCTATCTCATTCACACTCTCTCTCTCACTCTATCTCATTCACTCTCTGTCTCTGGCTCTCACTCTATCTCATTCATACTCTCTCGCTCTATCTCATTCACTCTCTCTCTCTGATTCTCTCACTCTATCTCATTCACTCTCTCTCTCTGATTCTCTCACTCTATCTCATTCACACTCTCTCTCTCACTCTATCTCATTCACACACTCTCTCTCTCTGTCTCATTCACTCTTTCTCTCTCACTCTATCTCATTCACTCTCTCTCTGACTCATTCACTCTATCTCATTCACACTCTCTCTGACTCCCTCACTCTACCTCATTCACACTCTTTCTCTCTCTCTCTCTCTCTGTCTCATTCACTCTCTCTCTCTCAATCTTTCTCATTCACTCTCTTTCTGACTCATTCAATCTATCTCATTCACAATCTCTCTGACTCTCTCACTCTATCCCATTCACATTCTCTCTGGCTCTCTCACTCTATATCAATCACACTCTCTCTGTCTCTCTCACTCTATCTCATTCACACTCTCTCTATCTCTACCTCATTCACACTCTCTCGGACTCTCTCACTCTATCTCATTCCATCTCTCTCTCTCACTATCTCACTCTATCTCATTCACACTCTCTCTCTCACTCTATCTCATTCACTCTCTCGCTCTGACTGTCTCACTCTATCTCATTCACACTCTCTCTCTCACTCCTTCTCATTCACTCTCTCTCTCTGACTCTCTGACTCTATCTCATTCACTTTCTCCCTGACTCTCGTCTTTTCTCATTCACACTTTCTCTGTCTCTCTCACTCTATCTCATTCACATTCTCTCTCTCACTCTATCTCATTCACTCTCTCTCTCTGATTCTCTCACTCTACCTCATTCACACTCTTTCTCTCTCTCTCTCTCTCTGTCTCATTCACTCTCTCTCTCACTCTATCTCATTCACTCTCTTTCTGACTCATTCACTCTATCTCATTCACAATCTCTCTGACTCTCTCAATCTATCACATTCACATTCTCTCTGGCTCTCTCACTCTATATCAATCACACTCTCTCTGTCTCTCTCACTCTATCTCATTCACACTCTCTCTATCTCTAACTCATTCACACTCTCTCTGACTCTCTCACTCTATCTCATTCAATCCCTTCTCTCACTATCTCACTCTATCTCATTCACGCACTCTCTCTCTCACTCTATCTCATTCACATTCTCTCTCTCTCTATCTCATTCACACTCTGACTCTCTCACTCTATCTCATTTACACTCTCTCTCTCACTCTATCTCATTCACTCTCTCTCTCTGACTCTCTCACTCTATCTCATTCACACTCTCTCTCTCACTCCTTCTCATTCACTCTCTCTCTCTGACTCTCTGACTCCATCTCATTCATTTTCTCTCTGACTCTCACCTTTTGTCATTCACACTTTCTCTGTCTCTCTCACTCTATCTCATTCACACTCTCTCTGACTCTCTCACTCTATCTCATTCACACTCTCTCTCTCTCTCTATCTCATTCACTCTCTCTCTCTCACTCTATCTCATTCACTCTCTCTCTGACTCATTCACTCTATCTCATTCACACTCTCTCTGTCTCTCTCACTCTATCTCATTCACACTCTCTCTGACTCTCTCACTCTATCTCATTCACACTCTGACTCTCTCACTCTATCTCTTTCACACTCTCTCTCTATCTCATTCACTCTCTGTCTCTCTGACTCTCACTCTATCTCATTCACACTCTCTCTGACTCTTTCACTCTAACTCATTCACACTCTGACTCTCTCAATATATCTCATTCACACTCTTTCTCTCTCAATCTCATTCACACTTTCTCTGACTATCTCACTCTATCTCATTCACACTCTCTCTCTCACTCTATCTCATTCACTCTCTCTCTGGCTCTCACTCTATCTCATTCACTCTCTCTCTCTGATTCTCTCACTCTATCTCATTCACACACTCTCTCTCTCTCTATCTCATTCACTCTCTATCTCTCACTCTTTCTCATTCACTCTCTCTGACTCATTCACTCTATCTCATTCACTCTCTCTCTGACTCTCTCACTCTATCTCATTCACACTCTCTCTGTCTCTCTCACTCTATCTCATTCACACTCTCTCTGACTCTCTCAGTCTATCTCATTCACACTCTCTCTGACTCTTTCACTCTATCTCATTCACTCTCTCTCTGACTCTCACTCTATCTCATTCACACTCTCTCTCTCACTCTATCTCATTCACTCTCTCTCTGACTCATTCACTCTATCTCATTCACAATCTCTCTGACTCTCTCACTCTATCCAATTCACAATCTCTCTGGCTCTCTCACCCTATCTCATTCACACTCTCTCTCTCTCACTCTATCTCATTCACAGTCTCTCTCTCTCTATCTCATTCACACTCTGACTCTCTCAATCTATCTCATTTACACTCTCTCTCTCACTCTATCTCATTCACTCTCTGACTCTGAATATCACACTCTATCTCATTCACACTCTCTCTCTCACTCCTTCTCATTCACTCTCTCTCTCTGACTCTCCGACTCTATCTTATTCATTTTCTCTCTGACTCTCACCTTTTCTCATTCTGTTTCTCTCACTCTATCTCATTCACACTCTCTCTGACTCTCTCACTCTATCTCATTCACACTCTCTCTGACTCTCTCACTCTATCTCATTCACTCTCTCTCTGACTCTCACTCTATCTCATTCACACTCTCTCTCTCACTCTATCTCATTCACTCTCTCTCTGACTCAATCACTCTATCTCATTCACAATCTCTCTGACTCTCTCACTCTATCCCATCCACAATCTCTCTGGCTCTCTCACTCTATATCAATCAAACTCTCTCTGTCTCTCTCACTCTATCCCATTCACAATCTCTCTGGCTCTCTCACTCTATATCAATCACACTCTCTCTGACTCTCTCACTCTATCTCATTCAATCTCTCTCTCTCACTATCTCACTCTATCTCATTCACACTCTCTCTCTCACTCTATCTCATTCACTCTCTCTCTCTGTCTCTCTCACTCTATCTCATTCATCTCTCTCTGACTCTCTCAATCTATCTCATTCACACTCTCTCTCTCACTCTCTCTCTATCTCATTTACAATCTCTCTCACTCCCTCACTCTGTCTCATTTACACATTCTCTCAGTCTCTCACTCTATCTCATTCCCTTTTTCCCTGACTCTCACTCTATCTCATTCACGCTCTCTCTCTCTCTCTCACTCTATATCATTCACACTCTCTCTGACTCTCTCACTCTATCTCATTTACATTCTATCTCTCACTCTATCTCATTCACTCTCTCTGACTCGCTCACCCTATCTCATTCACACTCTCTCTCTCAGTCCTTCTCATTCACTCACTCTCTCTGACTCTCCGACTCCATCTCATTCATTTTCTCTCTGACTCTCACCTTTTCTCATTCACACTTTCTCTGACTCTCTCAATCTATCTCATTCACAGTCTCTCTCTCACTCTATCTCATTCACTCTCTCTCTCTGGCTCTCACTCTATCTCATTCACACTCTCTTGCTCTATCTCATTCACTCTCTCTCTCTGATTCTCTCACTCTATCTCATTCACACACTCTCTCTCTCTCTATCTCATTCACTCTCTATCTCTCACTCTATCTCATTCACTCTCTCTCTGACTCATTCACTCTATCTCATTCACACTCTCTCTGACTCTCTCACTCTATCTCATTCACACTCTCTCTGTCTCTCTCACTCTATCTCATTCACACTCTATCTGACTCTCTCACTCTATCTCATTCACACTCTCTCTGACTCTCTCACACTATCTCATTCACTCTCTCTCTGACTCTCTCACTCTATCCCATTCACAATCTCTCTGGCTCTCTCACTCTATCTCATTCACACTCTCTCTCTCTCTCACTCTATCTCATTCACATTCTCTCTCTATCTCATTCACACTCTGACTCTCTCAATCTATCTCATTTACACTCTCTCTCTCACTCTATCTCATTCACTCTCTGTCTCTGAATCTCACACTCTATCTCATTCACACTCTCTCTCTCACTCCTTCTCATTCACTCTCTCTCTCTGACTCTCCGACTCTATCTCATTCATTTTCTCTGTGACTCTCACCTTTTCTCATTCACACTTTCTCTGTCTCTCTCAATCTATCTCATTCACACTCTCTCTGACTCTCTCACTCTAACTCATTCACTCTCTCTCTGACTCATTCACTCTATCTCTTTCACAATCTCTCTGACTCTCTCACTCTATCCCATTCACAATCTCTCTGGCTCTCTCACTCTATCTCATTCACTCTCTCTCTCTCAATCTATCTCATTCACACTCTCTCTCTCACTCTATCCCATTCACAATCTCTCTGGCTCACTCACTCTATATCAATCACACTCTCTCTGTCTCTCTCATTCTATCTCATTCACACTCTCTCTATCTCTATCTTATTCACACTCTCTCTGACTCTCTCACTCTATCTCATTCAATCTCTCTCTCTCACTCTCTCACTCTATTTCATTCACACTCTCTCTCTCACTCTATCTCATTCACTCTCTCTCTCTGTCTCTCACACTCTATCTCATTCATCTCTCTCTGACTCTCTCACTCTATCTCATTCACACTCTCTCTCTCACTCTCTCTCTCTATCTCATTTACAATCGCTCTCACTCTCTCACTCTGTCTCATTTACACATTCTCTCAGTCTCTAACTCTATCTCATTCCCTTTTTCCCTGACTCTCATTCTATCTCATTCACGCTCTCTCTGTCTCTCTCACTCTATAACATTCACACTCTCTCTGACTCTCTCACTCTATCTCATTCACACTCTCTCTCTCTCACTCTATCTCATTCACATTCTCTCTCTCTCTATCTCATTCAATCTCTCTCTCTGACTCTCTCAAACTATCTCATTCACACTCTCTCTCTCACTCTATCTCATTCACTCTCTCTCTCTGACTCTCTCACTCTATCTCATTCACACTCTCTCTCTCACTCCTTCTCATTCACTCTCTCTCTCTGACTCTCCGACTCTATCTCATTCATTTTCTCTCTGACTCTCACCTTTTCTCATTCACACTTTCTCTTACTCTCTAACTCTATCTCATTCACACTCTCTCTCTCACTCTATCTCATTTACTCTCTCTCTCTGGCTCTCACTCTATCTCATTCACACCTCTCTCTCTCGCTCTATCTCATTCACACTCTCTTTCTCGCTCTATCTCATTCACACTCTCTCTCTCACTCTATCTCACTCATTCTCTCTCTCTGATTCTCTCACTCTACCTCATTCACACTCTTTCTCTCTCTCTCTCTCTGTCTCATTCACTCTGTCTCTCTCACTCTATCTCATTCACTCTCTCACTGACTCATTCACTCTATCTCATTCACAATCTCTCTGACTCTCTCACTCTATCCCATTCACATTCTCTCTGGCTCTCTCACTCTATATCAATCACACTCTCTCTCTCTCTCTCACTCTATCTCATTCACACTCTCTCTATCTCTATCTCATTCACACTCTCTCTGACTCTCTCACTCTATCTCATTCAATCTCTCTCTCTCACTATCTCACTCTATCTCATTTACACTCTCTCTCTCACTCTATCTCATTCAATCTCTCTCTCTGACTCTGTCACTCTATCTCATTCACACTCTCTCTGACTCGCTCACTCTATCCCATTCACACTCTGACTCTCTCACTCTATCTCATTCACACTCTCTCTCTGTCTCTCTCACTCTATCTCATTCATCTCTCTCTGACTCTCTCACTCTATCTCATTCACACTCTCTCTCACTCTCTCACTCTGTCTCATATACATTCTCTCAGTAGCTCACTCTATCTCATTCCTTTTCTCCCTGACTCTCACTCTATCTCATTCACGCTCTCTCTGTCTCTCTCACTCTATATCATTCACACTCTCTCTGACTCTCTCACTCTATCTCATTCACAGTCTCTCTCTCTCACTCTATCTCATTCACATTCTCTCTCTCTCTATCTCATTCACACTCTAAGTCTCTGAATCTATCTCATTTACACTCTCTCTCTCACTCTATCTCATTCACTCTCTGTCTCTGAATCTCACTCTATCTCATTCACACTCTCTCTCTCACTCCTTCTCATTCACTCTCTCTCTCTGACTCTCCGACTCTATCTCATTCATTTTCTCTCTGACTCTCACCTTTTCTCATTCACAATTTCTCTGACCCTCTCACTCTATCTCATTCACACTCTCTCTCTCACTCTATCTCATTCACTCTCTGTCTCTGGCTCTCACTCTATCTCATTCATACTCTCTCGCTCTATCTCATTCACTCTCTCTCTCTGATTCTCTCACTCTATCTCATTCACTCTCTCTCTCTGATTCTCTCACTCTATCTCATTCACACTCTCTCTCTCACTCTATCTCATTCACACACTCTCTCTCTCTGTCTCATTCACTCTTTCTCTCTCACTCTATCTCATTCACTCTCTCTCTGACTCATTCACTCTATCTCATTCACACTCTCTCTGACTCTCTCACTCTACCTCATTCACACTCTTTCTCTCTCTCTCTCTCTCTGTCTCATTCACTCTCTCTCTCTCAATCTTTCTCATTCACTCTCTTTCTGACTCATTCACTCTATCTCATTCACAATCTCTCTGACTCTCTCACTCTATCCCATTCACATTCTCTCTGGCTCTCTCACTCTATATCAATCACACTCTCTCTGTCTCTCTCACTCTATCTCATTCACACTCTCTCTATCTCTATCTCATTCACACTCTCTCTGACTCTCTCACTCTATCTCATTCAATCTCTCTCTCTCACTATCTCACTCTATCTCATTCACACTCTCTCTCTGTCTCTCTCACTCTATCTCATTCATCTCTCTCTGATTCTCTCACTCTATCTCATTCACACTCTCTCTCTCACTCCTTCTCATTCACTCTCTCTCTCTGACTCTCTGACTCTATCTCATTCACTTTCTCCCTGACTCTCGTCTTTTCTCATTCACACTTTCTCTGTCTCTCTCACTCTATCTCATTCACATTCTCTCTCTCACTCTATCTCATTCACTCTCTCTCTCTGATTCTCTCACTCTACCTCATTCACACTCTTTCTCTCTCTCTCTCTCTCTGTATCATTCACTCTCTCTCTCACTCTATCTCATTCACTCTCTTTCTGACTCATTCACTCTATCTCATTCACAATCTCTCTGACTCTCTCAATCTATCACATTCACATTCTCTCTGGCTCTCTCACTCTATATCAATCACACTCTCTCTGTCTCTCTCACTCTATCTCATTCACAATCTCTCTATCTCTAACTCATTCACACTCTCTCTGACTCTCTCACTCTATCTCATTCAATCCCTTCTCTCACTATCTCACTCTATCTCATTCACGCACTCTCTCTCTCACTCTATCTCATTCACATTCTCTCTCTCTCTATCTCATTCACACTCTGACTCTCTCACTCTATCTCATTTACACTCTCTCTCTCACTCTATCTCATTCACTCTCTCTCTCTGACTCTCTCACTCTATCTCATTCACACTCTCTCTCTCACTCCTTCTCATTCACTCTCTCTCTCTGACTCTCTGACTCCATCTCATTCATTTTCTCTCTGACTCTCACCTTTTGTCATTCACACTTTCTCTGTCTCTCTCACTCTATCTCATTCACACTCTCTCTGACTCTCTCACTCTATCTCATTCACACTCTCTCTCTCTCTCTATCTCATTCACTCTTTCTCTCTCACTCTATCTCATTCACTCTCTCTCTGACTCATTCACTCTATCTCATTCACACTCTCTCTGTCTCTCTCACTCTATCTCATTCACACTCTCTCTGACTCTCTCACTCTATCTCATTCACACTCTGACTCTCTCACTCTATCTCTTTCACACTCTCTCTCTATCTCATTCACTCTCTGTCTCTCTGACTCTCACTCTATCTCATTCACACTCTCTCTGACTCTTTCACTCTAACTCATTCACACTCTGACTCTCTCAATATATCTCATTCACACTCTTTCTCTCTCAATCTCATTCACACTTTCTCTGACTATCTCACTCTATCTCATTCACACTCTCTCTCTCACTCTATCTCATTCACTCTCTCTCTGGCTCTCACTCTATCTCATTCACTCTCTCTCTCTGATTCTCTCACTCTATCTCATTCACACACTCTCTCTCTCTCTATCTCATTCACTCTCTATCTCTCACTCTTTCTCATTCACTCTCTCTGACTCATTCACTCTATCTCATTCACTCTCTCTCTGACTCTCTCACTCTATCTCATTCACACTCTCTGTCTCTCTCACTCTATCTCATTCACACTCTCTCTGACTCTCTCACTCTATCTCATTCACACTCTCTCTGACTCTCTCACTCTATCTCATTCACTCTCTCTCTGACTCTCACTCTATCTCATTCACACTCTCTCTCTCACTCTATCTCATTCACTCTCTCTCTGACTCATTCACTCTATCTCATTCACAATCTCTCTGACTCTCTCACTCTATCCAATTCACAATCTCTCTGGCTCTCTCACTCTATCTCATTCACACTCTCTCTCTCTCACTCTATCTCATTCACAGTCTCTCTCTCTCTATCTCATTCACACTCTGAAACTCTCAATCTATCTCATTTACACTCTCTCTCTCACTCTATCTCATTCACTCTCTGACTCTGAATATCACACTCTATCTCATTCACACTCTCTCTCTCACTCCTTCTCATTCACTCTCTCTCTCTCTGACTCTCCGACTCTATCTTATTCATTTTCTCTCTGACTCTCACCTTTTCTCATTCACACTTTATCTGTTTCTCTCACTCTATCTCATTCACACTCTCTCTGACTCTCTCACTCTATCTCATTCACACTCTCTCTGACTCTCTCACTCTATCTCATTCACTCTCTCTCTGACTCTCACTCTATCTCATTCACACACTCTCTCTCACTCTATCTCATTCACTCTCTCTCTGACTCATTCACTCTATCTCATTCACAATCTCTCTGACTCTCTCACTCTATCCCATCCACAATCTCTCTGGCTCTCTCACTCTATATCAATCACACTCTCTCTGTCTCTCTCACTCTATCTCATTCAATCTCTCTCTCTCACTCTCTCACTCTATCTCATTCACACTCTCTCTCTCACTCTATCTCATTCACTCTCTCTCTCTGTCTCTCTCACTCTCTCTCATTCATCTCTCTCTGACTCTCTCACTCTATCTCATTCACGCTCTCTCTCTCACTCTCTCTCTATCTCATTTACAATCTCTCTCACTCTCTCACTCTGTCTCATTTACACATTCTCTCAGTCTCTCACTCTATCTCATTCCCTTTTTCCCTGACTCTCACTCTATCTCATTCACGCTCTCTCTCTCTCTCTCACTCTATATCATTCACACTCTCTCTGACTCTCTCACTCTATCTCATTCACACTCTCTCTCTCTCACTCTATCTCATTCACATTCTCTCTCTCTCTATCTCATTCACACTCTGACTCTCTCACTCTATCTCATTTACACTCTCTCTCTCACTCTATCTCATTCACTCTCTCTGACTCGCTCACCCTATCTCATTCACACTCTCTCTCTCAGTCCTTCTCATTCACTCACTCTCTCTGACTCTCCGACTCCATCTCATTCATTTTCTCTCTGACTCTCACCTTTTCTCATTCACACTTTCTCTGACTCTCTCACTCTATCTCATTCACAGTCTCTCTCTCACTCTATCTCATTCACTCTCTCTCTCTGGCTCTCACTCTATCTCATTCACACTCTCTCGCTCTATCTCATTCACTCTCTCTCTCTGATTCTCTCACTCTGTCTCATTCACACACTCTCTCTCTCTCTATTTCATTCACTCTCTATCTCTCACTCTATCTCATTCACTCTCTCTCTGACTCATTCACTCTATCTCATTCACACTCTCTCTGACTCTCTCACTCTATCTCATTCACACTCTCTCTGACTCTCTCACTCTATCTCATTCACACTCTGACTCTCTCACTCTATCTCTTTCACACTCTCTCTCTATCTCATTCACTCTCTGTCTCTCTGACTCTCACTCTATCTCATTCACACTCTCTCTGACTCTCTCACTCTAACTCATTCACACTCTGACTCTCTCAATATATCTCATTCACACTCTTTCTCTCTCAATCTCATTCACACTTTCTCTGACTATCTCACTCTATCTCATTCACACTCTCTCTCTCACTCTATCTCATTCACTCTCTCTCTGGCTCTCACTCTATCTCATTCACACTCTCTCGCTCTATCTCATTCACTCTCTCTCTCTGATTCTCTCACTCTATCTCATTCACACACTCTCTCTCTCTCTATCTCATTCACTCTCTATCTCTCACTCTATCTCATTCACTCTCTCTGACTCATTCACTCTATCTCATTCACACTCTCTCTGACTCTCTCACTCTATCTCATTCACACTCTCTCTGTCTCTCTCACTCTATCTCATTCACACTCTATCTGACTCTCTCACTCTATCTCATTCACACTCTCTCTGACTCTCTCACTCTATCTCATTCACTCTCTCTCTGACTCTCACTCTATCTCATTCACACTCTCTCTCTCACACTATCTCATTCACTCTCTCTCTGACTCATTCACTCTATCTCTTTCACAATCTCTCTGACTCTCTCACTCTATCCCATTCACAATCTCTCTGGCTCTCTCACTCTATCTCATTCACACTCTCTCTCTCTCTCACTCTATCTCATTCACATTCTCTCTCTCTCTATCTCATTCACACTCTGACTCTCTCAATCTATCTCATTTACACTCTCTCTCTCACTCTATCTCATTCACTCTCTGTCTCTGAATCTCACACTCTATCTCATTCACACTCTCTCTCTCACTCCTTCTCATTCACTCTCTCTCTCTGACTCTCCGACTCTATCTCATTCATTTTCTCTGTGACTCTCACCTTTTCTCATTCACACTTTCTCTGTCTCTCTCAATCTATCTCATTCACACTCTCTCTGACTCTCTCACTCTAACTCATTCACTCTCTCTCTGACTCATTCACTCTATCTCTTTCACAATCTCTCTGACTCTCTCACTCTATCCCATTCACAATCTCACTGGCTCTCTCACTCTATCTCATTCACACTCTCTCTCTCTCTCACTCTATCTCATTCACTCTCTCTCTGACTCTCACTCTATCTCATTCACACTCTCTCTCTCACTCTATCCCATTCACAATCTCTCTGGCTCACTCACTCTATATCAATCACACTCTCTCTGTCTCTCTCACTCTATCTCATTCACACTCTCTCTATCTCTATCTTATTCGCACTCTCTCTGACTCTCTCACTCTATCTCATTCAATCTCTCTCTCTCACTCTCTCACTCTATTTCATTCACACTCTCTCTCTCACTCTATCTCATTCACTCTCTCTCTCTGTCTCTCTCACTCTATCTCATTCATCTCTCCCAGACTCTCTCACTCTATCTCATTCACAGTCTCTCTCTCACTCTCTCTCTCTATCTCATTTACAATCGCTCTCACTCTCTCACTCTGTCTCATTTACACATTCTCTCAGTCTCTAACTCTATCTCATTCCCTTTTTCCCTGACTCTCATTCTATCTCATTCACGCTCTCTCTGTCTCTCTCACTCTATATCATTCACACTCTCTCTGACTCTCTCACTCTATCTCATTCACACTCTCTCTCTCTCACTCTATCTCATTCACATTCTCTCCCTCTCTATCTCATTCAATCTCTCTCTCTGACTCTCTCACTCTATCTCATTCACACTCTCTCTCTCACTCTATCTCATTCACTCTCTCTCTCTGACTCTCTCACTCTATCTCATTCACACTCTCTCTCTCACTCCTTCTCATTCACTCTCTCTCTCTGACTCTCCGACTCTATCTCATTCATTTTCTCTCTGACTCTCACCTTTTCTCATTCACACTTTCTCTTACTCTCTAACTCTATCTCATTCACACTCTCTCTCTCACTCTATCTCATTTACTCTCTCTCTCTGGCTCTCACTCTATCTCATTCACACCTCTCTCTCTCGCTCTATCTCATTCACACACTCTTTCTCGCTCTATCTCATTCACACTCTCTCTCTCACTCTATCTCACTCATTCTCTCTCTCTGATTCTCTCACTCTACCTCATTCACACTCTTTCTCTTTCTCTCTCTCTGTCTCATTCACTCTGTCTCTCTCACTCTATCTCATTCACTCTCTCTCTGACTCATTCACTCTATCTCATTCACAATCTCTCTGACTCTCTCACTCTATCCCATTCACATTCTCTCTGGCTCTCTCACTCTATATCAATCACACTCTCTCTGTCTCTCTCACTCTATCTCATTCACACTTTCTCTATCTCTATCTCATTCACACTCTCTCTGACTCTCTCACTCTATCTCATTCAATCTCTCTCTCTCACTATCTCACTCTATCTCATTCACACTCTCTCTCTCACTCTATCTCATTCACACTCTCTCTCTGTCTCTCTCACTCTATCTCATTCATCTCTCTCTGACTCTCTCACTCTATCTCATTCACACTCTCTCACTCTCTCACTCTGTCTCATACACATTCTCTCAGTCGCTCACTCTATCTCATTCCTTTTCTCCCTGACTCTCACTCTATCTCATTCACGCTCTCTCTGTCTCTCTCACTCTATATCATTCACACTCTCTCTGACTCTCTCACTCTATCTCATTCACAGTCTCTCTCTCTCACTCTATCTCATTCACATTCTCTCTCTCTCTATCTCATTCACACTCTAACTCTCTGAATCTATCTCATTTACACTCTCTCTCTCACTCTATCTCATTCACTCTCTGTCTCTGAATCTCACTCTATCTCATTCACACTCTCTCTCTCACTCCTTCTCATTCACTCTCTCTCTCTGACTCTCCGACTCTATCTCATTCATTTTCTCTCTGACTCTCACCTTTTCTCATTCACAATTTCTCTGACCCTCTCACTCTATCTCATTCACACTCGCTCTCTCACTCTATCTCATTCACTCTCTGTCTCTGGCTCTCACTCTATCTCATTCATACTCTCTCGCTCTATCTCATTCACTCTCTCTCTCTGATTCTCTCACTCTATCTCATTCACTCTCTCTCTCTGATTCTCTCACTCTATCTCATTCACACTCTCTCTCTCACTCTATCTCATTCACACACTCTCTCTCTCTATCTCATTCACTCTCTCTCTCTCACTCTATCTCATTCACTCTCTCTCTGACTCATTCACTCTATCTCATTCACACTCTCTCTGACTCTCTCACTCTAAAACATTCACACTCTTTCTCTCTCTCTCTCTCTCTGTCTCATTCACTCTCTCTCTCTGAATCCATCTCATTCACTCTCTTTCTGACTCATTCACTCTATCTCATTCACAATCTCTCTGACTCTCTCACTCTATCCCTTTCACATTCTCTCTGTCTCTCTCACTCTATATCAATCACACTCTCTCTGTCTCTCTCACTCTATCTCATTCACACTCCCTCTATCTCTACCTCATTCACACTCTCTCGGACTCTCTCACTCTATCTCATTCAATCTCTCTCTCTCACTATCTCACTCTATCTCATTCACACTCTCTCTCTCACTCTATCTCATTCACACTCTCTCTCTGTCTCTCTCACTCTATCTCATTCACGCTCTCTCTCTCACTCTCTCTCTATCTCATTTACAATCTCTCTCACTCTCTCACTCTGTCTCATTTACACATTCTCTCAGTCTCTCACTCTATCTCATTCCCTTTTTCTCTGACTCTCACTCTATCTCATTCACGCTCTCTCTCTCTCTCTCACTCTATATCATTCACACTCTCTCTGACTCTCTCACTCTATCTCATTCACACTCTCTCTCTCTCACTCTATCTCATTCACATTCTCTCTCTCTCTATATCATTCACACTCTGACTCTCTCACTCTATCTCATTTATATTCTATCTCTCACTCTATCTCATTCACTCTCTCTGACTCTCTCACTCTATCTCATTCACACTCTCTCACTCTCTCACTCTGTCTCATACACATTCTCTCAGTCGCTCACTCTATCTCATTCCTTTTCTCCCTGACTCTCACTCTATCTCATTCACGCTCTCTCTGTCTCTCTCACTCTAT
Organism: Carcharodon carcharias; assembly: GCF_017639515.1. Classification (NCBI taxonomy): domain Eukaryota; kingdom Metazoa; phylum Chordata; class Chondrichthyes; order Lamniformes; family Lamnidae; genus Carcharodon; species Carcharodon carcharias. Next base: position 379,937 of record NW_024470882.1, read on the forward strand.
ATCATTCACACTCTCTCTGACTCTCTCACTCTATCTCATTCACAGTCTCTCTCACTCACTCTATCTCATTCACATTCTCTCTCTCTCTATCTCATTCACACTCTAACTCTCTGAATTTATCTCATTTACACTCTCTCTCTCACTCTATCTCATTCACTCTCTGTCTCTGAATCTCACTCTATCTCATTCACACTCTCTCTCTCACTCCTTCTCATTCACTCTCTCTCTCTGACTCTCCGACTCTATCTCATTCATTTTCTCTCTGACTCTCACCTTTTCTCATTCACAATTTCTCTGACCCTCTCACTCTATCTCATTCACACTCGCTCTCTCACTCTATCTCATTCACTCTCTGTCTCTGGCTCTCACTCTATCTCATTCATACTCTCTCGCTCTATCTCATTCACTCTCTCTCTCTGATTCTCTCACTCTATCTCATTCACTCTCTCTCTCTGATTCTCTCACTCTATCTCATTCACACTCTCTCTCTCACTCTATCTCATTCACACACTCTCTCTCTCTCTATCTCATTCACTCTCTCTCTCTCACTCTATCTCATTCACTCTCTCTCTGACTCATTCACTCTATCTCATTCACACTCTCTCTGACTCTCTCACTCTAAAACATTCACACTCTTTCTCTCTCTCTCTCTCTCTGTCTCATTCACTCTCTCTCTCTGAATCCATCTCATTCACTCTCTTTCTGACTCATTCACTCTATCTCATTCACAATCTCTCTGACTCTCTCACTCTATCCCATTCACATTCTCTCTGGCTCTCTCACTCTATATCAATCACACTCTCTCTGTCTCTCTCACTCTATCTCATTCACACTCCCTCTATCTCTACCTCATTCACACTCTCTCGGACTCTCTCACTCTATCTCATTCAATCTCTCTCTCTCACTATCTCACTCTATCTCATTCACACTCTCTCTCTCACTCTATCTCATTCACACTCTCTCTCTGTCTCTCTCACTCTATCTCATTCACGCTCTCTCTCTCACTCTCTCTCTATCTCATTTACAATCTCTCTCACTCTCTCACTCTGTCTCATTTACACATTCTCTCAGTCTCTCACTCTATCTCATTCCCTTTTTCTCTGACTCTCACTCTATCTCATTCACGCTCTCTCTCTCTCTCTCACTCTATATCATTCACACTCTCTCTGACTCTCTCACTCTATCTCATTCACACTCTCTCTCTCTCACTCTATCTCATTCACATTCTCTCTCTCTCTATATCATTCACACTCTGACTCTCTCACTCTATCTCATTTATATTCTATCTCTCACTCTATCTCATTCACTCTCTCTGACTCGCTCACCCTATCTCATTCACACTCTAACTCTCTGAATCTATCTCATTTACACTCTCTCTCTCACTCTATCTCATTCACTCTCTGTCTCTGAATCTCACTCTATCTCATTCACACTCTCTCTCTCACTCCTTCTCATTCACTCTCTCTCTCTGACTCTCCGACTCTATCTCATTCATTTTCTCTCTGACTCTCACCTTTTCTCATTCACAATTTCTCTGACCCTCTCACTCTATCTCATTCACACTCGCTCTCTCACTCTATCTCATTCACTCTCTGTCTCTGGCTCTCACTCTATCTCATTCATACTCTCTCGCTCTATCTCATTCACTCTCTCTCTCTGATTCTCTCACTCTATCTCATTCACTCTCTCTCTCTGATTCTCTCACTCTATCTCATTCACACTCTCTCTCTCACTCTATCTCATTCACACACTCTCTCTCTCTCTATCTCATTCACTCTCTCTCTCTCACTCTATCTCATTCACTCTCTCTCTGACTCATTCACTCTATCTCATTCACACTCTCTCTGACTCTCTCACTCTAAAACATTCACACTCTTTCTCTCTCTCTCTCTCTCTGTCTCATTCACTCTCTCTCTCTGAATCCATCTCATTCACTCTCTTTCTGACTCATTCACTCTATCTCATTCACAATCTCTCTGACTCTCTCACTCTATCCCATTCACATTCTCTCTATCTCTACCTCATTCACACTCTCTCGGACTCTCTCACTCTATCTCATTCAATCTCTCTCTCTCACTCTATATCAATCACACTCTCTCTGTCTCTCTCACTCTATCTCATTCACACTCTCTCTATCTCTACCTCATTCACACTCTCTCGGACTCTCTCACTCTATCTCATTCAATCTCTCTCTCTCACTATCTCACTCTATCTCATTCACACTCTCTCTCTCACTCTATCTCATTCACACTCTCTCTCTGTCTCTCTCACTCTATCTCATTCTTCTCTCTCTGACTCTCTCACTCTATATCATTCACACTCTCTCTCTGACTCTCTCTCTCTATCTCATTCACACTCTCTCTCTCACTCTATCTCATTCACTCTCTCTCTCTGACTCTCTCACTCTATCTCATTCACACTCTCTCTCTCCCTCCTTCTCATTCACACTCTCTCTCTCACTCTATCTCATTCACTCTCTCTCTCTGTCTCTCTCACTCTCTCTCATTCATCTCTCTCTGACTCCCTCACTGTATCTCATTCACACTCTCTCTCTCACTCTCTCTCTCTATCTCATTCACAATCTCTCTCACTCTCTAACTCTGTCTCATTTGCACATTCTCTCAGTCTCTCACTCTATCTCATTCCCTTTTTCCCTGACTCTCACTCTATCTCATTCACTCTCTCTTTGTCTCTCTAACTCTATATCATTCACACTCTCTCTCTCTCACTCTATCTCATTCACATTCTCTCTCTCTCTAGCTCATTCACACTCTGACTCTATCACTCTATCTCATTTACACTCTCTCTCTCACTCTATCTCATTCAATCTCTCTCTCTGACTCTCTCACTCTATCTCATTCACACTCTCTCTCTCACTCTATCTCATTCACTCTCTCTCTCTCACTATCTCACTCTATCTCATTCACACTCTCTCTCTCACTCTATCTCATTCACACTCTCTCTCTGTCTCTCTCACTCTATCTCATTCATCTCTCTCTGACTCACTCACTCTGTCTCATTCACACTCTCTCTCACTCTCTCACTCTGTCTCATTTAAACATTCTCTCAGTCTCTCACTCTATCTCATTCCCTTTCTCCCTGACTCTCACTCTATCTCATTCACGCTCTCTCTGTCTCTCTCACTCTATATCATTCACACTCTCTCTGACTCTCTCACTCTATCTCATTGATACTCTCTCCCTCTCACTCTATCTCATTCACATTCTCTCTCACTCTATCTCATTCACTCTCTGTCTCTGAATCTCACACTCTATCTCATTCACACTCTCTCTCTCACTCCTTCCCATTCACTCTCTCTCTCTGACTCTCCGAATCTATCTCATTCATTTTCTCTCTGACTCTCACCTTTTCTCATTCACACGTTCTCTGACTCTCTCACTCTATCTCATTCACACTCTCTCTCTCACTCTATCTCATTCACTCTCTCTCTCTGTCTCTCTCTCTATCTCATTCACACTCTCTCGCTCTATCTCATTCACTCTCTCTCTCTGATTCTCTCACTCTAACTCATTCCCACACTCTCTCTGTCTCTATCTCATTCACTCTCTCTCACTCCATCTCATTCCCTCTCTCTCTGACTCATTCACTCTATCTCATTCACACTCTCTCTGACTCTCTCACTCTATCTCATTCCCACTCTCTCTCTCACTCTATCTCATTCACTCTCTCTCTCCGTCTCTCTCACTCTATCTCATTCATCTCTCTCTGACTCTCTCACTCTATCTCATTCACACTCTCTCTCTGACTCTCCCTCTCTATCTCATTCACAATCTCTCTCACTCTCTCACTCTGTCTCATTTACACATTCTCTCAGTCTCTCACTCTATCTCATTCCCTTCTCCCTGACTCTCACTCTATCTCATTCACACTCTCTCTGACTCTCTCACTCTATCTCATTCAGACTTTCTCTCTCACACTGTATCTCATTCACATTCTCTCTCTCTCTATCTCATTCACACTCTGACTCTCTCACTCTATCTCATTCACACTCTGACTCTCACTCTATCTCATTCACACTCTCTCTGACTCTCTCACTCTATCTCATTCACACTCTGACTCTCTCACTCTATCTCATTCACAGTCTCTCTCTCTCTATCTCATTCGCACTCTCTCTTACTCTCTCACTCTATCTCATTCACACTCTCTCTCTCACTCTATCTCATTCACTCTCTCCCTCTGACCGTCTCACTCTATCTCATTCACACTCTCTCTCTCACTCTATCTCATTCACTCTCTCTCTCGCTCTATCTCATTCACTCTCTCTCTCTGATTCTCTCACTCTATCTCATTCACACACTCTCTCTCTCTCTATCTCATTCACTCTCTATCTCTCACTCTATCTCATTCACTCTCTCTCTGACTCATTCACGCTATCTCATTCACACTCTCTCTCTCACTCTATCTCATTCACTCTCTCTCTGACTCATTCACTCTATCTCATTCACAATCTCTCTGACTCTCTCACTCTATCCCATTCACAATCTCTCTGGCTCTCTCACTCTATATCAATCACACTCTCTCTGTCTCTCTCACTCTATCTCATTCACACTCTCTCTATCTCTATCTCATTCACACTCTCTCTGACTCTCTCACTCTATGTCATTCAATCTCTCTCTCTCTCACTCTCTCACTCTATCTCATTCACACTCTCTCTCTCTCACTCTATCTCATTCACTCTCTCTCTCTGTCTCTCTCACTCTATCGCATTCATCTCTCTCTGACTCTCTCACTCTATCTCATTCACACTCTCTCTCACTCTCTCTCTCTATCTCATTCACAATCTCTCTCACTCTCTCACTCTGTCTCATTTACACATTCTCTCAGTCTCTCACTCTATCTCATTCCCTTTTTTCCTGACTCTCACTCTATCTCATTCACGCTCTCTCTGTCTCTCTCACTCTATATCATTCACACTCTCTCTGACTCTCTCATTCTATCTCATTCACACTCGCTCTCTCTCACGCTATCTCATTCACATTCTCTCTCTCTCTATATCATTCACACTCTGATTCTCTCACTCTATCTCATTTACACTCTCTCTCCCACTCTATCTCATTCAATCTCTCTCTGACTCTCTCACTCTATCTCATTCACACTCTCTCTCTCACTCTATCTCTTTCACTCTCTCTGACTCTCTCACTCTATCTCATTCACACTCTCTCTCTGACTCTCTCTCTCTCGATCTCATTCACAATCTCTCTCACTCTCTCACTCTGTCTCATTTACACATTTTCTCAGTCTCTCACTCTATCTCATTCCCTTTCTCCCTGACTCTCACTCTATCTCATTCACAAACTCTCTGACTCTCTCACTCTATCTCATTCACACTCTCTCTCTCTCACTCTATCTCATTCACATTCTCTCTCTCTCTATCTCATTCACACTCTGACTCTCTCACTCTATCTCATTTACACTCTCTCTCTCACTCTATCTCATTCACTCTCTGTCTCTGAATCTCTCACTCTATCTCATTCACACTCTCTCTCTCACTCCTTCTCATTCACTCTCTCTCTCTGACTCTCCGACTCTATCTCATTCATTTTCTCTCTGACTCTCACCTTTTCTCATTCACACTTTCTCTGACTCTCTCACTCTATCTCATTCACACTCTCTCTCTCACTCTATCACATTCACTCTCTCTCTCTGGCTCTCACTCTATCTCATTCACACTCTCTCGCTCTATCTCATTCACACACTCTCTCTCACTCTATATCATTCACTCTCTCTCTGACTCATTCACTCTATCTCATTCACACTCTCTCTGACTCTCTCACTCTATCTCATTCACACTCTCTATCTGACTCTCTCACTCTATCTCACTCACACTCTCTCTGACTCTCTCACTCTATCTCATTCAATCTCTCTCTCTCACTCTCTCACTCTATCTCATTCACACTCTCTCTCTCACTCTATCTCATTCACTCTCTCTCTCTCTGTCTCTCTCACTCTATCTCATTCAACTCTCTCTGACTCTCTCACTCTATCTCATTCACACTCTCTCTCTCACTCTCTCTCTATCTCATTCACAATCTCTCTCACTCTCTCACTCTGTCTCATTTACACATTCTCTCAGTCTCTCACTCTATCTCATTCCCTTTCTCTCTGACTCTCACTCTATCTCATTCACGCTCTCTCTGTCTCTCTCACTATGTATCATTCACACTCTCTCTGACTCTCTCACTCTATGTCATTCACACTCTCTCTCTCTCACTCTATCTCATTCACATTCTCTCTTTCTCTATCTCATTCACACTCTGACTCTCTCACTCTATCTCATTTACATTCTCTCTCTCACTCTATCTCATTCACTCTCTGTCTCTGAATCTCACACTCTATCTCATTCACACTCTCTCTCTCACTCCTTCTCATTCACTCTCTCTCTCTGACTCTCCGACTCTATCTCATTCATTTTCTCTCTGACTCTCACCTTTTCTCATTCACACTTTCTCTGACTCTCTCACTCTATCTCATTCACTCTCTCTCTCTGGCTCTCAATCTATCTCATTCACACTCTCTCGCTCTATCTCATTCACTCTCTCTGATTCTCTCACTCTATCTCATTCACACACTCTCTCTCTCTCTATCTCATTCACTCTCTATCTCTCACTCTATCTCATTCACTCTCTCTCTGACTCATTCATGCTATCTTATTCACACTCTCTCTCTCACTCTATCTCATTCACTCTCTCTCTGACTCATTCACTCTATCTCATTCACAATCTCTCTGACTCTCAATCTATCCCATTCACAATCTCTCTGGCTCTCTCACTCTATATCAATCACACTCTCTCTCTCTCTCTCACTCTATCTCATTCACACTCTCTCTATCTCTATCTCATTCACACTCTCTCTGACTCTCTCACTCTATCTCATTCAATCTCTCTCTCTCTCACTCTCTCACTCTATCTCATTCACACTCTCTCTCTCACTCTATCTCATTCACTCTCTCCCTCTGTCTCTCTCACTCTATCTCATTCATCTCTCTCTGACTCTCTCACTCTATCTCATTCACACTCTCTCTCTGACTCTCTCTCTCTATCTCATTCACAATCTCTCTCACTCTCTCACTCTGTCTCATTTACACATTCTCTCAGTCTCTCACTCTATCTCATTCCCTTTTTCCCTGACTCTCACTCTATCTCATTCTCGCTCTCTCTGTCTCTCTCACTCTATATCATTCACACTCTCTCTGACTCTCTGACTCTATCTCATTCACACTCTCTCTCTGACTCTCTCTCTCTCTATCTCATTCACAATCTCTCTCACTCTCTCACTCTGTCTCATTTACACATTCTCTCAGTCTCTCACTCTATCTCATTCCCTTTCTCCCTGACTCTCACTCTATCTCATTCACACTCTCTCTGACTCTCTCACTCTAACTCATTCACACTCTCTCTCTCTCACTCTATCTCATTCACATTCTCTCTCTCTATCTCATTCACACTCTGACTCTCTCACTCTATCTCATTTACACTCTCTCTCTCACTCTATCTCATTCACTCTCTGTCTCTGACTCTCTCACTCTATCTCATTCACACTCTCTCTCTCACTCTATCTCTTTCTCTCTCTCTGACTCTCTCACTCTATCTCATTCACACTCTCTCTCTGACTCTCTCTCTCTCTATCTCATTCACAATCTCTCTCACTCTCTCACTCTGTCTCATTTACACATTCTCTCAGTCTCTCACTCTATCTCATTCCCTTTCTCCCTGACTCTCACTCTATCTCATTCACACTCTCTCTGACTCTCTCACTCTAACTCATTCACACTCTCTCTCTCTCACTCTATCTCATTCACACTCTGACACTCTCACTCTATCTCATTTACACTCTCTCTCTCACTCTATCTCATTCAATCTCTGTCTCTGAATCTCTCACTCTATCTCATTCACACTCTCTCTCTCACTCCTTCTCATTCACTCTCTCTCTCTGACTCTCCGACTCTGTCTCATTCATTTTCTCTCTGACTCTCACCTTTTCTCATTCACTCTTTCTCTGACTCTCTCACTCTATCTCATTCACACTCTCTCTCTCACTCTATCACATTCACTCTCTCTCTCTGGCTCTCACTCTATCTCATTCACACTCTATCGCTCTATCTCATTCACTCTCTCTCTCTGATTCTCTCACTCTATCTCATTCACACACTCTCTCTCTCTCTATCACATTCACTCTCTATCTCTCACTCTATATCATTCACTCTCTCTCTGACCCATTCACTCTATCTCATTCACAATCTCTCTGACTCTCTCACTTTATCTCATTAACACTCTCTCTGTCTCTCTCACTCTATCTCATTCGCACTCACTATCTGACTCTCTCACTCTATCTCATTCACACACTCTCTGACTCTCTCAGTCTATCTCATTCACACTCTCTCTGACTCTCTCACTCTATCTCATTCACTCTCTTTCTCACTCTCACTCTATCTCATTCACACTCTCTCTCTCACTCTATCTCATTCACTCTCTCTCTGACTCATTCACTCTATCTCATTCACAATCTCTCTGACTCTCTCACTCTATCCCATTCACAATCTCTCTGGCTCTCTCACTCTATCTCATTCACACTCTCTATCTCTATCTCATTCACACTCTCTCTGACTCTCTCACTCTATCTCATTCAATCTCTCTCTCTCTCACTCTCTCACTCTATCTCATTCACACTCTCTCTCTCTCACTCTATCTCATTCACTCTCTCTCTCTGTCTCTCTCACTCTATCTCATTCACAATCTCTCTCACTATCTCACTCTGTCTCATTTACACATTCTCTCAGTCTCTCACTCTATCTCATTCACACTCTGACTCTCTCACTCTGTTTCATTCACACTCTCTCTCTCTCACTCTATCTCATTCACATTCTCTCTCTCTCTATCTCATTCACACTCTGAATCTCTCACTCTAACTCATTTACACTCTCTCTCTCACTCTATCTCATTCAATCTCTCTCTCTGACTCTCTCACTCTATCTCATTCACACTCTCTCTCTCACTCTATCTCATTCACTCTCTCTGACTCTCTCACTCTATCTCATTCACACACTCCCTCTCACTCCTTCTCATTCACTCTCTCTCTCTGACTCTCCGACTCTATCTCATTCATTTTCTCTCTGACTCTCAACTTTTCTCATTCACACTTTCTCTGACTCTCTAACTCTATCTCATTCACACTCTCTCTCTGACTCTATCTCATTCCCTCTCTCTCTCTGGCTCTCACTCTATCTCATTCACATTCTCTCTCTCGCTCTATCTCATTCACACTCTCTCTATCGCTCTATCTCATTCAGACTCTCTCTCTCACTCTATCTCATTCAATCTCTCTCTCTGACTCTCTCACTCTATCTCATTCACAGTCTCTCTCTCACTCTATCTCATTCACTCTCTCTGACTCTCTCACTCTATCTCATTCAAACTCTCTCTCTCACTCCTTCTCATTCACTCTCTCTCTCTCTGACTCTCCGACTCTATCTCATTCATTTTCTCTCTGACTCTCACCTTTTCTCATTCACACTTTCTCTGACTCTCTAACTCTATATCATTCACACTCTCTCTCTCACTCTATCTCATTCAATCTCTCCCTCTGGCTCTCACTCTATCTCATTCACACTCTCTCTCTCGCTCTATCTCATTCACACTCTCTCTCTCGCTCTATCTCATTCATACTCTCTCTCTCACTCTATCTCACTCACTCTCTCTCTCTGATTCTCTCACTCTACCTCATTCACACTCTTTCTCTCTCTGTCTCATTCACTCTCTCTCTCTCACTCTATCTCATTCACTCTCTCTCTGACTCATTCACTCTATCTCATTCACAATCTCTCTGACTCTCTCACTCTATCCCATTCACATTCTCTCTGGCTCTCTCACTCTATATCAATCACACTCTCTCTGTCTCTCTCACTCTATCTCATTCACACTCTCTCTGACTCTCTAACTCTATCTCATTCAATCTCTCTCTCTCACTATCTCATTCTATCTCATTCACACTCTCTCTCTCACTCTATCTCATTCACTCTCTCTCTGTCTCTCTCACTCTATCTCAATCATCTCTCTCTGACTCTCTCATTCTATCTCATTCACACTCTCTCTCACTCTCTCACTCTATCTCATTTACACATTCTCTCAGTCTCTCACTCTATCTCATTCCCTTTCTCCCTGACTCTCACTCTATCTCATTCACGCTCTCTCTGTCTCTCTCACTATATCTCATTCACACTCTCTCTCACTCTCTCACTCTATCTCATTTACACATTCTCTCAGTCTCTCACTCTATCTCATTCCCTTTCTCCCTGACTCTCACTCTATCTCACTCACACTCTCTCTCTCTCACTCTATCTCACTCACATTCTCTCTTTCTCTATCTCATTCACACTCTGACTGTCTCAATCTATCTCATTTACACTCTCTCTCTCACTCTATCTCATTCACTCTCTGTCTCTGAATCTCTCACTCTATCTCATTCACACTCTCTCTCTCACTCCTTCTCATTCACTTTCTCTCTCTGACTCTCCGACTCTATCTCATTTATTTTCTCTCTGACTCTCACCTTTTCTCATTCACACTTTCTCTGACTCTCTCACTCTATCTCATTCACACTATCTCTCTCACTCTATCTCATTCACTCTCTCTCTCTGGCTCTCACTCTATCTCATTCACACTCTCTTGCTCTATCTCATTCACTCTCTCTCTCTGATTCTCTCACTCTATCTCATTCACACACTCTCTCTCTTTATCTCATTCACACTCTCTCTCTCTCACTCTATCTCATTCACTCCCTCTCTGACTCATTCACTCTATCTCATTCACCCTCTCTCTGACTCTCTCACTCTATCTCATTCACACTCTCTCTGTCTCTCTCACTCTATCTCATTCAAACTCTCTATCTGACTCTCTCACTCTATCTCATTCACACTCTCTCTCTCACTCTATCCCATTCACAATCTCTCTGGCTCTCTCACTCTATATCAATCACACTCTCTCTGTCTCTCTCACTCTATCTCATTCACACTCTCTCTATCTCTATCTCATTCACACTCTCTCTGACTCTCTCACTCTATCTCATTCAATCTCTCTCTCTCACTCTCTCACTCTATCTCATTCACACTCTCTCTCTCACTCTATCTCATACACTCTCTCTCTCTGTCTCTCTCACACTATCTCATTCATCTCTCTCTGACTCTCTCACTCTATCTCATTCACACTCTCTCTCTCACTCTCTCACTCTGTCTCATTTCCACATTCTCTCAGTCTCTCACTCTATCTCATTCCCTTTTTCCCTGACTCTCACTCTATCTCATTCACGCTCTCTCTCTCTGTCTCTCTCACTCTATATCATTCACACTCTACTGAATCTCTCACTCTATCTCATTCACACTCTCTCTCTCTCTCACTCTATCTCATTCACATTCTCTCTCTCACTATCTCATTCACACTCTGACTCTATCACTCTATCTCATTTACACTCTCTCTCTCACTCTATCTCACTCAATCTCTCTCTCTGACTCTCTCACTCCATCTCATTCACACTCTTTCTCTCACTCTATCTCATTCACTCTCTCTCTCTGACTCTCTCACTCTATCTCATTCACACTCTCTCTTTCACGCCTTCTCATTCACGCTCTCTCTCTGACTCTCCGACTCTATCTCATTCATTTTCTCTCTGACTCTCACCTTTTCTCATTCACACTTTCTCTGACTCTCTAACTCTATCTCATTCACACTCTCTCTCTCACTCTATCTCATTCACTCTCTCTCTCTGACTCTCTCACTCTATCTCATTCACACTCTCTCTTTCACGCCTTCTCATTCACGCTCTCTCTCTGACTCTCCGACTCTATCTCATTCATTTTCTCTCTGACTCTCACCTTTTCTCATTCACACTTTCTCTGACTCTCTAACTCTATCTCATTCACACTCTCTCTCTCACTCTATCTCATTCACTCTCTCTCTCTGGCTCTCACTCTAACTCATTCACAATCTCTCTCTCGCTCTATCTCATTCACACTCTCTCTCTCGCTCTATCTCATTCACACTCTCTCTCTCACTCTATCTCACTCACTCTCTCTGATTCTCTCACTGTACCTCATTCACACTCTTTCTCTCTCTCTCTCTCTCTGTCTCATTCACTCTCTCTCTCTCACTCATTCACTCTATCTCATTCACAATCTCTCTGACTCTCTCACTCTATCCCATTCACATTCTCTCTGGCTCTCTCACTCTATATCAATCACACTCTCTCTGTCTCTCTCACTCTATCTCATTCACACTCTCTCTATCTCTATCTCATTCACACTCTCTCTGACTCTCTCACTCTATCTCATTCAATCTCTCTCTCTCACTATCTCACTCTATCTCATTCACACTCTCTCTCTGTCTCTCTCACTCTATCTCATTCATCTCTCTCTGACTCTCACTCTTTCTCATTCACACTCTCTCTCTCACTCTATCTCATTCAATCTCTCTCTCTGACTCTGTCACTCTATCTCATTCACACTCTCTCTGACTCTCTCACTCTATCCCATTCACATTCTGACTCTCTCACTCTATCTCATTCACAGTCTCTCTGACTCTCTCACTCTATCTCATTCACACACTCTCTCTCACTCTATCTCATTCACACTCTCTCTCTGACTCTCTCTCTCTATCTCATTCACAATATCTCTCACTCTGTCTCATTTACACATTCTCTCAGTCTCTCACTCTATCTCATTCCCTTTCTCCCTGACTCTCACTCTATCTTATTCACGCTCTCTCTGTCTCTCTCATTCTATATCATTCACACTCTCTCTGACTCTCTCACTCTATCTCATTCACACTCTCTCTCTCTCTCACTCTATCTCATTCACATTCTCTCTCTCTCTATCTCACTCTGTCTCATTTCCACATTCTCTCAGTCTCTCACTCTATCTCATTCCCTTTTTCCCTGACTCTCACTCTATCTCATTCACGCTCTCTCTCTCTGTCTCTCTCACTCTATATCATTCACACTCTACTGAATCTCTCACTCTATCTCGTTCACACACTCTCTCTCTCTCACTCTATCTCATTCACATTCTCTCTCTCACTATCTCATTCACACTCTGACTCTATCACTCTATCTCATTTACACTCTCTCTCTCACTCTATCTCATTCAATCTCTCTCTCTGACTCTCTCACTCTATCTCATTCACACTCTTTCTCTCACTCTATCTCATTCACTCTCTCTCTCTGACTCTCTCACTCTATCTCATTCACACTCTCTCTTTCACGCCTTCTCATTCACGCTCTCTCTCTGACTCTCCGACTCTATCTCATTCATTTTCTCTCTGACTCTCACCTTTTCTCATTCACACTTTCTCTGACTCTCTAACTCTATCTCATTCACACTCTCTCTCTCACTCTATCTCATTCACTCTCTCTCTCTGGCTCTCACTCTAACTCATTCACAATCTCTCTCTCGCTCTATCTCATTCACACTCTCTCTCTCGCTCTATCTCACTCACTCTCTCTGATTCTCTCACTGTACCTCATTCACACTCTTTCTCTCTCTCTCTCTCTCTGTCTCATTCACTCTCTCTCTCTCACTCCATCTCATTCACTCTCTCTCTCACTCATTCACTCTATCTCATTCACAATCTCTCTGACTCTCTCACTCTATCCCATTCACATTCTCTCTGGCTCTCTCACTCTATATCAATCACACTCTCTCTGTCTCTCTCACTCTATCTCATTCACACTCTCTCTATCTCTATCTCATTCACACTCTCTCTGACTCTCTCACTCTATCTCATTCAATCTCTCTCTCTCACTATCTCACTCTATCTCATTCACACTCTCTCTCTGTCTCTCTCACTCTATCTCATTCATCTCTCTCTGACTCTCACTCTATCTCATTCACACTCTCTCTCTCACTCTATCTCATTCAATCTCTCTCTCTGACTCTGTCACTCTATCTCATTCACACTCTCTCTGACTCTCTCACTCTATCCCATTCACATTCTGACTCTCTCACTCTATCTCATTCACAGTCTCTCTGACTCTCTCACTCTATCTCATTCACACACTCTCTCTCACTCTATCTCATTCACACTCTCTCTCTGACTCTCTCTCTCTATCTCATTCACAATATCTCTCACTCTGTCTCATTTACACATTCTCTCAGTCTCTCACTCTATCTCATTCCCTTTCTCCCTGACTCTCACTCTATCTTATTCACGCTCTCTCTGTCTCTCTCATTCTATATCATTCACACTCTCTCTGACTCTCTCTCTCTATCTCATTCACACTCTCTCTCTCTCTCACTCTATCTCATTCACATTCTCTCTCTCTCTATCTCATTCACTCTCTGACTCTCTCACTCTATCTCATTCACACTCTCTCTCTCACTCTATCTCATTCACTCTCTGTCTCTGAATCTCTCACTCTATTTCATTCAGACTCTCTCTCTCACTCCTTCTCATTCACTCTCTCTCTCTGACTCTCCCACTCTATCTCATTCATTTTCTCTCTGACTCTCACCTTTTCTCATTCACATTTTCTCTGACTCTCTCACTCTATCTCATTCACTCTCTCACTCTCACTCTATCTCATTCACTCTCTCTGGCTCTCACTCTATCTTATTCACACTCTCTTGCTCTATGTCATTCACTCTCTCTCTCTCTCTGACTCTCACTCTATCTCATTCACACTCTCTCTGACTCTCTCACTCTATCTCATTCACACTCTGACTCTCTCACTCTATCTCATTCACAGTCTCTCTCTCTCTATCTCATTCGCACTCTCTCTGAATCTCTCACTCTATCTCATTCACACTCTCTCTCTCACTCTATCTCATTCACTCTCTTTCTCTCACTCTCTCACTCTATCTCATTCACACTCTCTCTCTCACTCCTTCTCATTCACTCTCTCTCTCTGACTCTCTGACTCTATCTCATTCACTTTCTCTCTGACTCTCACCTTTTCTCATTCACACTTTCTCTGACTCTCTCACTCTATCTCATTCACACTCTCTCTCTCACTCTATCTCATTCTCTCTCTCTCTGGCTCTCACTTTATCTGATTCACACTCTCTCTCTCACTCTATCTCATTCACTCTCTCTGATTCTCTCACTGTATCTCATTCACCTTCTTTCTCTCTCTCTCTCTCTGTCTCATTCTTTCTCTCTCTCTCACTCTATCTCATTCACTCTCTCTCTGACTTATTCACTCTATCTCATTCACACTCTCTCTGACTCTCTCACACTATCCCATTCACAATCACTCTGGCTCTCTCACTCTATCTCATTCACGCTCTCTCTGTCTCTCTCACTCTATCTCATTCACACTCTCTCTCTCACTCCTTCTCATTCACTCTCTCTCTCTGACTCTCTCTCTCTATCTCATTCACAATCTCTCTCACTCTCTCACTCTGTCTCATTTCCACATTCTCTCAGTCTCTCACTCTATCTCATTCCCTTTTTCCCTGACTCTCACTCTATCTCATTCACGCTCTCTCTGTCTCTCTCACTCTATATCATTCACACTCTACTGACTCTCTCACTCTATCTCATTCACACTCTCTCTCTCTCTCACTCTATCTCATTCACATTCTCTCTCTCACTATCTCATTCACACTCTGACTCTATCACTCTATCTCATTTACACTCTCTCTCTCACTCTATCTCACTCAATCTCTCTCTCTGACTCTCTCACTCTATCTCATTCACACTCTCTCTCTCACTCTATCTCATTCACTCTCTCTCTCTGACTCTCTCACTCTATCTCATTCACACTCTTTCTCTCACTCTATGTCATTCACTCTCTCTCTCTGACTCTCTCACTCTATCTCATTCACACTCTCTGTCTCACGCCTTCTCATTCACGCTCTCTCTCTGACTCTCCGACTCTATCTCATTCATTTTCACACTTTCTCTGACTCTCTAACTCTATCTCATTCACACTCTCTCTCTCACTCTATCTCATTCACTCTCTCTCTCTGGCTCTCACTCTAACTCATTCTCACTCTCTCTCTCTCTCTATCTCATTCAAACTCTCTCTCTCTCTCTATCTCATTCACACTCTCTCTCTCACTCTATCTCACTCACTCTCTCTCTCTGATTCTCTCACTGTACCTCATTCACACTCTTTCTCTCTCTCTCTCTCTCTGTCTCATTCACTCTCTCTCTCTCACTCTATCTCATTCACTCTCTCTCTCACTCATTCACTCTATCTCATTCACAATCTCTCTGACTCTCTCACTCTATCTCATTCACACTCTCACTCTCACTCTATCTCATTCACTCTCTCTGGCTCTCACTCTATCTTATTCACACTCTCTTGCTCTATGTCATTCACTCTCTCTCTCTCTCTGACTCTCACTCTATCTCAATCACACTCTCTCTGACTCTCTCACTCTATCTCATTCACACTCTGACTCTCTCACTCTATCTCATTCACAGTCTCTCTCTCTCTATCTCATTCGCACTCTCTCTGAATCTCTCATTCTATCTCATTCACACTCTCTCTCTCTCACTCTATCTCATTCACTCTCTTTCTCTCACTCTCTCACTCTATCTCATTCACACTCTCTCTCTCACTCCTTCTCATTCACTCTCTCTCTCTGACTCTCTGACTCTATCTCATTCACTTTCTCTCTGACTCTCGCCTTTTCTCATTCACACTTTCTCTGACTCTCTCACTCTATCTCATTCACACTCTCTCTCTCACTCTATCTCATTCTCTCTCTCTCTGGCTCTCACTTTATCTGATTCACACTCTCTCTCTCACTCTATCTCATTCACTCTCTCTGATTCTCTCACTCTATCTCATTCACCTTCTTTCTCTCTCTCTCTCTGTCTCATTCTTTCTCTCTCTCTCACTCTATCTCATTCACTCTCTCTCTGACTTATTCACTCTATCTCATTCACACTCTCTCTGACTCTCTCACACTATCCCATTCACAATCACTCTGGCTCTCTCACTCTATCTCATTCACGCTCTCTCTGTCTCTCTCACTCTATCTCATTCACACTCTCTCTCTCACTCCTTCTCATTCACTCTCTCTCTCTGACTCTCTCTCTCTATCTCATTCACAATCTCTCTCACTCTCTCACTCTGTCTCATTTCCACATTCTCTCAGTCTCTCACTCTATCTCATTCCCTTTTTCCCTGACTCTCACTCTATCTCATTCACGCTCTCTCTGTCTCTCTCACTCTATGTCATTCACACTCTACTGACTCTCTCACTCTATCTCATTCACACTCTCTCTCTCTCTCACTCTATCTCATTCACATTCTCTCTCTCACTATCTCATTCACACTCTGACTCTATCACTCTATCTCATTTACACTCTCTCTCTCACTCTATCTCATTCAATCTCTCTCTCTGACTCTCTCACTCCATCTCATTCACACTCTTTCTCTCACTCTATCTCATTCACTCTCTCTCTGACTCTCTCACTCTATCTCATTCACACTCTCTCTTTCACGCCTTCTCATTCACGCTCTCTCTCTGACTCTCCGACTCTATCTCATTCATTTTCTCTCTGACTCTCACCTTTTCTCATTCACACTTTCTCTGACTCTCTAACTCTATCTCATTCACACTCTCTCTCTCACTCTATCTCATTCACTCTCTCTCTCTGACTCTCTCACTCTATCTCATTCACACTCTCTCTTTCACGCCTTCTCATTCACGCTCTCTCTCTGACTCTCCGACTCTATCTCATTCATTTTCTCTCTGACTCTCACCTTTTCTCATTCACACTTTCTCTGACTCTCTAACTCTATCTCATTCACACTCTCTCTCTCACTCTATCTCATTCACTCTCTCTCTCTGGCTCTCACTCTAACTCATTCACAATCTCTCTCTCGCTCTATCTCATTCATACTCTCTCTCTCGCTCTATCTCATTCACACTCTCTCTCTCACTCTATCTCACTCACTCTCTCTGATTCTCTCACTGTACCTCATTCACACTCTTTCTCTCTCTCTCTCTCTCTGTCTCATTCACTCTCTCTCTCTCACTCTATCTCATTCACTCTCTCTCTCACTCATTCACTCTATCTCATTCACAATCTCTCTGACTCTCTCACTCTATCCCATTCACATTCTCTCTGGCTCTCTCACTCTATATCAATCACACTCTCTCTGTCTCTCTCACTCTATCTCATTCACACTCTCTCTATCTCTATCTCATTCACACTCTCTCTGACTCTCTCACTCTATCTCATTCAATCTCTCTCTCTCACTATCTCACTCTATCTCATTCACACTCTCTCTCTGTCTCTCTCACTCTATCTCATTCATCTCTCTCTGACTCTCACTCTATCTCATTCACACTCTCTCTCTCACTCTATCTCATTCAATCTCTCTCTCTGACTCTGTCACTCTATCTCATTCACACTCTCTCTGACTCTCTCACTCTATCCCATTCACATTCTGACTCTCTCACTCTATCTCATTCACAGTCTCTCTGACTCTCTCACTCTATCTCATTCACACACTCTCTCTCACTCTATCTCATTCACACTCTCTCTCTGACTCTCTCTCTCTATCTCATTCACAATATCTCTCACTCTGTCTCATTTACACATTCTCTCAATCTCTCACTCTATCTCATTCCCTTTCTCCCTGACTCTCACTCTATCTTATTCACGCTCTCTCTGTCTCTCTCATTCTATATCATTCACACTCTCTCTGACTCTCTCACTCTATCTCATTCACACTCTCTCTCTCTCTCACTCTATCTCATTCACATTCTCTCTCTCTCTATCTCACTCTGTCTCATTTCCACATTCTCTCAGTCTCTCACTCTATCTCATTCCCTTTTTCCCTGACTCTCACTCTATCTCATTCACGCTCTCTCTCTCTGTCTCTCTCACTCTATATCATTCACACTCTACTGAATCTCTCACTCTATCTCATTCACACTCTCTCTCTCTCTCACTCTATCTCATTCACATTCTCTCTCTCACTATCTCATTCACACTCTGACTCTATCACTCTATCTCATTTACACTCTCTCTCTCACTCTATCTCATTCAATCTCTCTCTCTGACTCTCTCACTCTATCTCATTCACACTCTTTCTCTCACTCTATCTCATTCACTCTCTCTCTCTGACTCTCTCACTCTATCTCATTCACACTCTCTCTTTCACGCCTTCTCATTCACGCTCTCTCTCTGACTCTCCGACTCTATCTCATTCATTTTCTCTCTGATTCTCACCTTTTCTCATTCACACTTTCTCTGACTCTCTAACTCTATCTCATTCACACTCTCTCTCTCACTCTATCTCATTCACTCTCTCTCTCTGGCTCTCACTCTAACTCATTCACAATCTCTATCTCGCTCTATCTCATTCACACTCTCTCTCTCGCTCTATCTCACTCACTCTCTCTGATTCTCTCACTGTACCTCATTCACACTCTTTCTCTCTCTCTCTCTCTCTGTCTCATTCACTCTCTCTCTCTCACTCTATCTCATTCACTCTCTCTCTCACTCATTCACTCTATCTCATTCACAATCTCTCTGACTCTCTCACTCTATCCCATTCACATTCTCTCTGGCTCTCTCACTCTATATCAATCACACTCTCTCTGTCTCTCTCACTCTATCTCATTCACACTCTCTCTATCTCTATCTCATTCACACTCTCTCTGACTCTCTCACTCTATCTCATTCAATCTCTCTCTCTCACTATCTCACTCTATCTCATTCACACTCTCTCTCTGTCTCTCTCACTCTATCTCATTCATCTCTCTCTGATTCTCTCACTCTATCTCATTCACACTCTCTCTCTCACTCTATCTCATTCAATCTCTCTCTCTGACTCTGTCACTCTATCTCATTCACACTCTCTCTGACTCTCTCACTCTATCCCATTCACATTCTGACTCTCTCACTCTATCTCATTCACAGTCTCTCTGACTCTCTCACTCTATCTCATTCACACACTCTCTCTCACTCTATCTCATTCACACTCTCTCTCTGACTCTCTCTCTCTATCTCATTCACAATATCTCTCACTCTGTCTCATTTACACATTCTCTCAGTCTCTCACTCTATCTCATTCCCTTTCTCCCTGACTCTCACTCTATCTTATTCACGCTCTCTCTGTCTCTCTCATTCTATATCATTCACACTCTCTCTGACTCTCTCTCTCTATCTCATTCACACTCTCTCTCTCTCTCACTCTATCTCATTCACATTCTCTCTCTCTCTATCTCATTCACGCTCTGACTCTCTCACTCTATCTCATTCACACTCTCTCTCTCACTCTATCTCATTCACTCTCTGTCTCTGAATCTCTCACTCTATTTCATTCAGACTCTCTCTCTCACTCCTTCTCATTCACTCTCTCTCTCTGACTCTCCCACTCTATCTCATTCATTTTCTCTCTGACTCTCACCTTTTCTCATTCACATTTTCTCTGACTCTCTCACTCTATCTCATTCACTCTCTCACTCTCACTCTATCTCATTCACTCTCTCTGGCTCTCACTCTATCTTATTCACACTCTCTTGCTCTATGTCATTCACTCTCTCTCTCTCTCTGACTCTCACTCTATCTCATTCACACTCTCTCTGACTCTCTCACTCTATCTCATTCACACTCTGACTCTCTCACTCTATCTCATTCACAGTCTCTCTCTCTCTATCTCATTCGCACTCTCTCTGAATCTCTCACTCTATCTCATTCACACTCTCTCTCTCACTCTATCTCATTCACTCTCTTTCTCTCACTCTCTCACTCTATCTCATTCACACTCTCTCTCTCACTCCTTCTCATTCACTCTCTCTCTCTGACTCTCTGACTCTATCTCATTCACTTTCTCTCTGACTCTCACCTTTTCTCATTCACACTTTCTCTGACTCTCTCACTCTATCTCATTCACACTCTCTATCTCACTCTATCTCATTCTCTCTCTCTCTGGCTCTCACTTTATCTGATTCACACTCTCTCTCTCACTCTATCTCATTCACTCTCTCTGATTCTCTCACTCTATCTCATTCACCTTTTTTCTCTCTCTCTCTCTGTCTCATTCTTTCTCTCTCTCTCACTCTATCTCATTCACGCTCTCTCTGTCTCTCTCACTCTATCTCATTCACACTCTCTCTCTCACTCCTTCTCATTCACTCTCTCTCTCTGACTCTCTCTCTCTATCTCATTCACAATCTCTCTCACTCTCTCACTCTGTCTCATTTCCACATTCTCTCAGTCTCTCACTCTATCTCATTCCCTTTTTCCCTGACTCTCACTCTATCTCATTCACGCTCTCTCTGTCTCTCTCACTCTATATCATTCACACTCTACTGACTCTCTCACTCTATCTCATTCACACTCTCTCTCTCTCTCACTCTATCTCATTCACATTCTCTCTCTCACTATCTCATTCACACTCTGACTCTATCACTCTATCTCATTTACACTCTCTCTCTCACTCTATCTCACTCAATCTCTCTCTCTGACTCTCTCACTCTATCTCATCTCATTCACACTCTCTCTCTCACTCTATCTCATTCAATCTCTCTCTCTGACTCTCTCACTCTATCTCATTCACACTCTTTCTCTCACTCTATGTCATTCACTCTTTCTCTCTGACTCTCTCACTCTATCTCATTCACACTCTCTGTCTCACGCCTTCTCATTCACGCTCTCTCTCTGACTCTCCGACTCTATCTCATTCATTTTCTCTCTGACTCTCACCTTTTCTCATTCACACTTTCTCTGACTCTCTAACTCTATCTCATTCACACTCTCTCTCTCACTCTATCTCATTCACTCTCTCTCTCTGGCTCTCACTCTAACTCATTCACACTCTCTCTCTCGCTCTATCTCATTCAAACTCTCTCTCTCGCTCTATCTCATTCACACTCTCTCTCTCACTCTATCTCACTCACTCTCTCTCTCTGATTCTCTCACTGTACCTCATTCACACTCTTTCTCTCTCTCTCTCTCTCTGTCTCATTCACTCTCTCTCTCTCACTCTATCTCATTCACTCTCTCTCTCACTCATTCACTCTATCTCATTCACAATCTCTCTGACTCTCTCACTCTATCTCATTCACACTCTCACTCTCACTCTATCTCATTCACTCTCTCTGGCTCTCACTCTATCTTATTCACACTCTCTTGCTCTATGTCATTCACTCTCTCTCTCTCTCTGACTCTCACTCTATCTCATTCACACTCTCTCTGACTCTCTCACTCTATCTCATTCACACTCTGACTCTCTCACTCTATCTCATTCACAGTCTCTCTCTCTCTATCTCATTCGCACTCTCTCTGAATCTCTCACTCTATCTCATTCACACTCTCTCTCTCTCACTCTATCTCATTCACTCTCTTTCTCTCACTCTCTCACTCTATCTCATTCACACTCTCTCTCTCACTCCTTCTCATTCACTCTCTCTCTCTGACTCTCTGACTCTATCTCATTCACTTTCTCTCTGACTCTCACCTTTTCTCATTCACACTTTCTCTGACTCTCTCACTCTATCTCATTCACACTCTCTCTCTCACTCTATCTCATTCTCTCTCTCTCTGGCTCTCACTTTATCTGATTCACACTCTCTCTCTCACTCTATCTCATTCACTCTCTCTGATTCTCTCACTCTATCTCATTCACCTTCTTTCTCTCTCTCTCTCTGTCTCATTCTTTCTCTCTCTCTCACTCTATCTCATTCACTCTCTCTCTGACTTATTCACTCTATCTCATTCACACTCTCTCTGACTCTCTCACACTATCCCATTCACAATCACTCTGGCTCTCTCACTCTATCTCATTCACGCTCTCTCTGTCTCTCTCACTCTATCTCATTCACACTCTCTCTCTCACTCCTTCTCATTCACTCTCTCTCTCTGACTCTCTCTCTCTATCTCATTCACAATCTCTCTCACTCTCTCACTCTGTCTCATTTCCACATTCTCTCAGTCTCTCACTCTATCTCATTCCCTTTTTCCCTGACTCTCACTCTATCTCATTCACGCTCTCTCTGTCTCTCTCACTCTATGTCATTCACACTCTACTGACTCTCTCACTCTATCTCATTCACACTCTCTCTCTCTCTCACTCTATCTCATTCACATTCTCTCTCTCACTATCTCATTCACACTCTGACTCTATCACTCTATCTCATTTACACTCTCTCTCTCACTCTATCTCACTCAATCTCTCTCTCTGACTCTCTCACTCTATCTCATTCACACTCTCTCTCTCACTCTATCTCATTCACTCTCTCTCTCTGACTCTCTCACTCTATCTCATTCACACTCTTTCTCTCACTCTATCTCATTCACTCTCTCTCTCTGACTCTCTCACTCTATCTCATTCAATCTCTCTCTCTGACTCTCTCACTCTATCTCATTCACACTCTTTCTCTCACTCTATGTCATTCACTCTCTCTCTCTGACTCTCTCACTCTATCTCATTCACACTCTCTGTCTCACGCCTTCTCATTCACGCTCTCTCTCTGACTCTCCGACTCTATCTCATTCATTTTCTCTCTGACTCTCACCTTTTCTCATTCACACTTTCTCTGACTCTCTAACTCTATCTCATTCACACTCTCTCTCTCACTCTATCTCATTCACTCTCTCTCTCTGGCTCTCACTCTAACTCATTCACACTCTCTCTCTCGCTCTATCTCATTCAAACTCTCTCTCTCGCTCTATCTCATTCACACTCTCTCTCTCACTCTATCTCACTCACTCTCTCTCTCTGATTCTCTCACTGTACCTCATTCACACTCTTTCTCTCTCTCTCTCTCTCTGTCTCATTCACTCTCTCTCTCTCACTCTATCTCATTCACTCTCTCTCTCACTCATTCACTCTATCTCATTCACAATCTCTCTGACTCTCTCACTCTATCCCATTCACATTCGCTCTGGCTCTCTCACTCTATATCAATCACACTCTCTCTGTCTCTCTCACTCTATCTCATTCACACTCTCTCTATCTCTATCTCATTCACACTCTCTCTGACTCTCTCACTCTATCTCATTCAATCTCTCTCTCTCACTATCTCACTCTATCTCATTCACACTCTCTCTCTGTCTCTCTCACTCTATCTCATTCATCTCTCTCACTCTCTCACTCTATCTCATTCACACTCTCGCTCTCACTCTATCTCATTCACACACTCTCTCTCACTCTATCTCATTCACACTCTCTCTATCTCTATCTCATTCACACTCTCTCTGACTCTCTCACTCTATCTCAGTCAATCTCTCTCTCTCACTCTCTCACTCTATCTCATTCACACTCTCTCTCTCACTCTATCTCATTCACTCTCTCTCTCTGTCTCTCTCACTCTATCTCATTCATCTCTCTCTGACTCTCTCACTCTATCTCATTCACAATCTCTCTCACTCTCTCACTCTGTCTCATTTCCACATTCTCTCAGTCTCTCACTCTATCTCATTCCCTTTTTCCCTGACTCTCACTCTATCTCATTCACGCTCTCTCTGTCTCTCTCACTCTATGTCATTCACACTCTACTGACTCTCTCACTCTATCTCATTCACACTCTCTCTCTCTCTCACTCTATCTCATTCACATTCTCTCTCTCACTATCTCATTCACACTCTGACTCTATCACTCTATCTCATTTACACTCTCTCTCTCACTCTATCTCACTCAATCTCTCTCTCTGACTCTCTCACTCTATCTCATTCACACTCTCTCTCTCACTCTATCTCATTCACTCTCTCTCTCTGACTCTCTCACTCTATCTCATTCACACTCTTTCTCTCACTCTATCTCATTCACTCTCTCTCTCTGACTCTCTCACTCTATCTCATTCAATCTCTCTCTCTGACTCTCTCACTCTATCTCATTCACACTCTTTCTCTCACTCTATGTCATTCACTCTCTCTCTCTGACTCTCTCACTCTATCTCATTCACACTCTCTGTCTCACGCCTTCTCATTCACGCTCTCTCTCTGACTCTCCGACTCTATCTCATTCATTTTCTCTCTGACTCTCACCTTTTCTCATTCACACTTTCTCTGACTCTCTAACTCTATCTCATTCACACTCTCTCTCTCACTCTATCTCATTCACTCTCTCTCTCTGGCTCTCACTCTAACTCATTCACACTCTCTCTCTCGCTCTATCTCATTCAAACTCTCTCTCTCGCTCTATCTCATTCACACTCTCTCTCTCACTCTATCTCACTCACTCTCTCTCTCTGATTCTCTCACTGTACCTCATTCACACTCTTTCTCTCTCTCTCTCTCTCTGTCTCATTCACTCTCTCTCTCTCACTCTATCTCATTCACTCTCTCTCTCACTCATTCACTCTATCTCATTCACAATCTCTCTGACTCTCTCACTCTATCCCATTCACATTCGCTCTGGCTCTCTCACTCTATATCAATCACACTCTCTCTGTCTCTCTCACTCTATCTCATTCACACTCTCTCTATCTCTATCTCATTCACACTCTCTCTGACTCTCTCACTCTATCTCATTCAATCTCTCTCTCTCACTATCTCACTCTATCTCATTCACACTCTCTCTCTGTCTCTCTCACTCTATCTCATTCATCTCTCTCACTCTCTCACTCTATCTCATTCACACTCTCGCTCTCACTCTATCTCATTCACACACTCTCTCTCACTCTATCTCATTCACACTCTCTCTATCTCTATCTCATTCACACTCTCTCTGACTCTCTCACTCTATCTCATTCAATCTCTCTCTCTCACTCTCTCACTCTATCTCATTCACACTCTCTCTCTCACTCTATCTCATTCACTCTCTCTCTCTGTCTCTCTCACTCTATCTCATTCATCTCTCTCTGACTCTCTCACTCTATCTCATTCACAATCTCTCTCACTCTCTAACTCTGTCTCATTTACACATTCTCTCAGTCTCTCACTATATCTCATTCCCTTTTTCCCTGACTCTCACTCTATCTCATTCAAGCTCTCGCTGTCTCTCTCACTCTATATCATTCACACTCTCTCTGACTCTCTCACTCTATCTCATTCACATTCTCTCTCTCACTATCTCATTCACACTCTGACTCTCTCACTCTATCTCATTCACAGTCTCTCTGACTCTCTCACTCTATCCCATTCACACTCTGACTCTCTCACTCTATCTCATTCACAGTCTCTCTCACTCTATCTCATTCACACTCTCTCTCTCACTCTATCTCATTCAATCTCTCTCTCTGACTCTCTCACTCTATCTCATTCACACTCTTTCTCTCACTCTATCTCATTCACTCTCTCTCTCTGACTCTCTCACTCTATCTCATTCACACTCTCTCTCTCACGCCTTCTCATTCACGCTCTCTCTCTGACTCTCCGACTCTATCTCATTCATTTTCTCTCTGACTCTCACCTTTTCTCATTCACACTTTCTCTGACTCTCTAACTCTATCTCATTCACACTCTCTCTCTCACTCTATCTCATTCACACTCTCTCTCTCGCTCTATCTCATTCACACTCTTTCTCTCACTCTATCTCATTCACTCTCTCTCTCTGAATCTCTCACTCTATCTCATTCACACTCTCTCTCTCACGCCTTCTCATTCACGCTCTCTCTCTGACTCTCCGACTCTATCTCATTCATTTTCTCTCTGAATCTCACCTTTTCTCATTCACACTTTCTCTGACTCTCTAACTCTATCTCATTCACACTCTCTCTCTCGCTCTATCTCATTCACACTCTCTCTCTCACTCTATCTCACTCACTCTCTCTGATTCTCTCACTGTACCTCATTAACACTCTTTCTCTCTCTCTCTCTCTCTGTCTCATTCACTCTCTCTCTCACTCTATCTCATTCACTCTCTCTCTCACTCATTCACTCTATCTCATTCACAATCTCTCTGACTCTCTCACTCTATCCCATTCATATTCTCTCTGGCTCTCTCACTCTATATCAATCACACTCTCTCTGTCTCTCTCACTCTATCTCATTCACACTCTCTCTATCTCTATCTCATTCACACTCTCTCTGACTCTCTCACTCTATTTCATTCAATCTCTCTCTCTCACTATCTCACTCTATCTCATTCACACTCTCTCTCTCTCTCTCACTCTACCTCATTCATCTCTCTCTGACTCTCACTCTATCTCATTCACACTCTCTCTCTCACTCTATCTCATTCAATCTCTCTCTCTGACTCTCTCGCTCTATCTCATTCACACTCTCTCTCTCACTCTATCTCACTCACTCTCTCTCTCTGATTCTCTCACTGTACCTCATTCACACTCTTTCTCTCTCTCTCTCTCTCTGTCTCATTCACTCTCTCTCTCACTCATTCACTCTATCTCATTCACAATCTCTCTGACTCTCTCACTCTATCCCATTCACATTCGCTCTGGCTCTCTCACTCTATATCAATCACACTCTCTCTGTCTCTCTCACTCTATCTCATTCACACTCTCTCTATCTCTATCTCATTCACACTCTCTCTGACTCTCTCACTCTATCTCATTCAATCTCTCTCTCTCACTATCTCACTCTATCTCATTCACACTCTCTCTCTGTCTCTCTCACTCTATCTCATTCATCTCTCTCACTCTCTCACTCTATCTCATTCACACTCTCGCTCTCACTCTATCTCATTCACACACTCTCTCTCACTCTATCTCATTCACACTCTCTCTATCTCTATCTCATTCACACTCTCTCTGACTCTCTCACTCTATCTCATTCAATCTCTCTCTCTCACTCTCTCACTCTATCTCATTCACACTCTCTCTCTCACTCTATCTCATTCACTCTCTCTCTCTGTCTCTCTCACTCTATCTCATTCATCTCTCTCTGACTCTCTCACTCTATCTCATTCACAATCTCTCTCACTCTCTAACTCTGTCTCATTTACACATTCTCTCAGTCTCTCACTATATCTCATTCCCTTTTTCCCTGACTCTCACTCTATCTCATTCAAGCTCTCGCTGTCTCTCTCACTCTATATCATTCACACTCTCTCTGACTCTCTCACTCTATCTCATTCACATTCTCTCTCTCACTATCTCATTCACACTCTGACTCTCTCACTCTATCTCATTCACAGTCTCTCTGACTCTCTCACTCTATCCCATTCACACTCTGACTCTCTCACTCTATCTCATTCACAGTCTCTCTCACTCTATCTCATTCACACTCTCTCTCTCACTCTATCTCATTCAATCTCTCTCTCTGACTCTCTCACTCTATCTCATTCACACTCTTTCTCTCACTCTATCTCATTCACTCTCTCTCTCTGACTCTCTCACTCTATCTCATTCACACTCTCTCTCTCACGCCTTCTCATTCACGCTCTCTCTCTGACTCTCCGACTCTATCTCATTCATTTTCTCTCTGACTCTCACCTTTTCTCATTCACACTTTCTCTGACTCTCTAACTCTATCTCATTCACACTCTCTCTCTCACTCTATCTCATTCACACTCTCTCTCTCGCTCTATCTCATTCACACTCTTTCTCTCACTCTATCTCATTCACTCTCTCTCTCTGAATCTCTCACTCTATCTCATTCACACTCTCTCTCTCACGCCTTCTCATTCACGCTCTCTCTCTGACTCTCCGACTCTATCTCATTCATTTTCTCTCTGAATCTCACCTTTTCTCATTCACACTTTCTCTGACTCTCTAACTCTATCTCATTCACACTCTCTCTCTCACTCTATCACATTCACTCTCTCTCTCTGGCTCTCACTCTAACTCATTCACAGTCTCTCTCTCGCTCTATCTCATTCACACTCTCTCTCTCGCTCTATCTCATTCACACTCTCTCTCTCACTCTATCTCACTCACTCTCTCTGATTCTCTCACTGTACCTCATTAACACTCTTTCTCTCTCTCTCTCTCTCTGTCTCATTCACTCTCTCTCTCTCACTCTATCTCATTCACTCTCTCTCTCACTCATTCACTCTATCTCATTCACAATCTCTCTGACTCTCTCACTCTATCCCATTCATATTCTCTCTGGCTCTCTCACTCTATATCAATCACACTCTCTCTGTCTCTCTCACTCTATCTCATTCACACTCTCTCTATCTCTATCTCATTCACACTCTCTCTGACTCTCTCACTCTATTTCATTCAATCTCTCTCTCTCACTATCTCACTCTATCTCATTCACACTCTCTCTCTCTCTCTCACTCTACCTCATTCATCTCTCTCTGACTCTCACTCTATCTCATTCACACTCTATCTCTCACTCTATCTCATTCAATCTCCCTCTCTGACTCTGTCACTCTATCTCATTCACACTCTCTCTGACTCTCTCACTCTATCTCATTCACACTCTGACTCTCTCACTCTATCTCATTCACAGTCTCTCTCACTCTATCTCATTCACTCTCTCTCTCTGACTCTCTCACTCTATCACATTCACACTCTCTCTCTCACTCCTTCTCATTCACTCTCTCTCTCTGACTCTCTGACTCTATCTCATTCACTTTCTCTCTGACTCTCACCTTTTCTCATTCACACTCTGACTCTCTCACTCTATCTCATTCAATCTCTCTCTCTCACTCTCTCACTCTATCTCATTCACACTCTCTCTCTCACTCTATCTCATTCACTCTCTCTCTCTGTCTCTCTCACTCTATCTCATTCATCTCTCTCTGACCCTCTCACTCTATCTCATTCACAATCTCTCTCACTCTCTAACTCTGTCTCATTTACACATTCTCTCAGTCTCTCACTATATCTCATTCCCTTTTTCCCTGACTCTCACTCTATCTCATTCACGCTCTCTCTGTCTCTCTCACTCTATATCATTCACACTCTCTCTGACTCTCTCACTCTATTTCATTCAAACTCTCTCTCTCTCACTCTATCTCATTCACACTCTCTCTCTCTCACTCTATCTCATTCACATTCTCTCTCTCACTATCCCGTTCACACTCTGACTCTCTCACTCTATCTCATTTACACTCTCTCTCTCACTCTATCTCATTCAATCTCTCTCTCTGAATCTGTCACTCTATCTCATTCACACTCTCTCTGACTCTCTCACTCTATCCCATTCACACTCTGACTCTCTCACTCTATCTCATTCACAGTCTCTCTCTATCTATCTCATTCGCACTCTCTCTGATTCTCTCACTCTATCTCATTCACACTCTCTCTCTCACTCTGTCTCATTCACTCTCTCACTCTGACTCTCTCACTCTATCGCATTCACACTCTCTCTCTCACGCCTTCTCATTCACGCTCTCTTTCTGACTCTCCGACTCTATCTCATTCATTTTCTCTCTGACTCTCACCTTTTCTCATTCACACTTTCTCTGACTCTCTAACTCTATCTCATTCACACTCTCTCTCTCACTCTATCTCATTCACTCTCTCTCTCTGGCTCTCACTCTAACTCATTCACACTCTCTCACTCTCTCTATCTCATTCACACTCTCTCTCTCGCTCTATCTCATTCACACTCTCTCTCTCACTCTATCTCACTCACTCTCTCTCTCTGATTCTCTCACTGTACCTCATTCACACTCTTTCTCTCTCTCTCTCTCTCTGTCTCATTCACTCTCTCTCTCTCACTCTATCTCATTCACTCTCTCTCTCACTCATTCACTCTATCTCATTCACAATCTCTCTGACTCTCTCACTCTATCCCATTCACATTCTCTCTGGCTCTCTCACTCTATATCAATCACACTCTCTCTGTCTCTCTCACTCTATATCATTCACACTCTCTCTATCTCTATCTCATTCACACTCTCTCTGACTCTCTCACTCTATCTCATTCAATCTCTCTCTCTCACTATCTCACTCTATCTCATTCACAATCTCTCTCTGTCTCTCTCACTCTATCTCATTCATCTCTCTTGACTCTCTCACTCTATCTTATTCACAATCTCTCTCACTCTCTAACTCTGTCTCATTTACACATTCTCTCACTCTCTCACTCTATCTCATTCCCTTTTTCCCTGACTCTCAATCTATCTCATTCACGCTCTCTCTGTCTCTCTCACTCTATTTCATTCAAACTCTCTCTCTCTCACTCTATCTCATTCACACTCTCTCTCTCTCACTCTATCTCATTCACATTCTCTCTCTCTCTATCTCATTCACACTCTGACTCTCTCACTCTATCTCATTTACACTCTCTCTCTCACTCTATCTCATTCAATCTCTCTCTCTGACTCTGTCACTCTATCTCATTCACACTCTCTCTGACTCTCTCACTCTATCCCATTCACACTCTGACTCTCTCACTCTATCTCATTCACAGTCTCTCTCTCTCTATCTCATTCGCACTCTCTCTGACTCTCTCACTCTATCTCATTCACACTCTCTCTCTCTCACTCTATCTCATTCACTCTCTCTCTCTGACTCTCTCACTCTATCGCATTCACACTCTCTCTCTCACTCCTTCTCATTCACTCTCTCTCTCTGACTCTCTCACTCTATCTCATTCACACTATCTCTCTCACTCTATCTCATTCACTCTCTCTCTCTGATTCTCTCACTCTACCTCATTCACACTCTTTCTCTCTCTCTCTCTGTCTCATTCACTCTCTCTCTCTCTCACTCTATCTCATTCACTCTCTCTCTGACTCATTCACTCTATCTCATTCACAATCTCTCTGACTCTCTCATTCTATCCCATTCACATTCTCTCTGGCTCTCTCACTCTATATCAATCTCACTCTGTCTCTCTCACTCTATCTCATTCACACTCTCTCTATCTCTATCTCATTCACACTCTCTCTGACTCTCTCACTCTATCTCATTCAATCTCTCTCTCTCACTATCTCACTCTATCTCATTCACACTCTGACTCTCTCACTCTATCTCATTCACAGTCTCTCTCTGTCTCTCTCACTCTACCTCATTCATCTCTCTCTGACTCTCTCACTCTATCTCATTCACACTCTCTATCACTCTCTCACTCTGTCTCATTTACACATTCTCTCAGTCTCTCACTCTATCTCATTCCCTTTCTCCCTGACTCTCACTCTAGCTCATTCACGCTCTCTCTGTCTCTCTCACTCTATCTCATTCACACTCTCTCACTCTATCTCATTCACTCTCTCTCTGACTCATTCACTCTATCTCATTCACAATCTCTCTGACTCTCTCACTCTATCCCATTCACAATCTCTCTTGCTCTCTCACTCTATATCAATCACACTCTCTCTGACTCTCTCACTCTATCTCATTCACACTCTCTCTATCTCTATCTCATTCACAATCTCTCTGACTCTCTCACTCTATCTCATTCAATCTCTCTTTCTCACTCTCTCACTCTATCTCATTCACAGTCTCTCTCTCACTCTATCTCATTCACTCTCTCTCTCTGTCTCTCTCACTCTATCTCATTCATCTCTCTCTGACTCTCTCACTCTATCTCATTCACACTCTCTCTCTCACTCTCTCACTCTGTCTCATTTACAAATTCTCTCAGTCTCTCACTCTATCTCATTCCCTTTCTCCCTGACTCTCACTCTATCTCATTCACGCTCTCTCTTTCTCTCTCACTCTATCTCATTCACAATCTCTCTGACTCTCTCACTCTATCTCATTCACACTCTCTCTCTCACTCCTTCTCATTCACTCTCTCTCTCTGACTCTCCGACTCTATCTCATTCATTTTCTCTCTGACTCTCACCGTTTGTCATTCACACTCTCTCACTCTATCTCATTCACACACTCTCTCTCTCTCTAACTCATTCACTCTCTCTCTCTCACTCTATCTCATTCACTCTCTCTCTGACTCATTCACTCTATCTCATTCACACTCTGACTCTCTCACTATATCTCATTCACACTCTCTCTGTCTCTCTCACTCTATCTCATTCACACTCACTATCTGACTCTCTCACTCTATCTCATTCACACTCTCTCTGACTCTCACTCTATCTCATTCACACTCTCTCTCACTCTATCTCATTCACTCTCTCTCTGACTCATTCACTCTGTCTCATTCACAATCTCTCTGACTCTCTCACTCTATCCCATTCACAATCTCTCTGGCTCTCTCACTCCATATCAATCACACTCTCTCTGTCTCTCTCACTATATCTCATCCACACTCTCTCTATCTCTCTCTCATTCACACTCTCTCTGACTCTCTCACTCTATCTCATTCAATCTCTCTCTCACTCTCTCACTCTATCTCATTCACACTCTCTCTCTCACTCTATCTCATTCACTCTCTCTCTCTCACTCTCTCTCTCTATCTCATTCACAATCTCTCTCACTCTCTCACTCTGTCTCATTTACACATTCTCTCAGTCTCTCACTCTATCTCATTCCCTTATTCCCTGACTCTCACCTATCTCATTCACGCTCTCTGTGTCTCTCTCACTCTATCTCATTCACACTCTCTCTCACTCTATCTCATTCACTCTCTCTCTCTGTCTCTCTCACTCTATCTCATTCATCTCTCTCTGACTCTCTCACTCTATCTTATTCACAATCTCTCTCACTCTCTAACTCTGTCTCATTTACACATTCTCTCACTCTCTCACTATATCTCATTCCCTTTTTCCCTGACTCTCAATGTATCTCATTCACGCTCTCTCTGTCTCTCTCACTCTATTTCATTTAAACTCTCTCTCTCTCACTCTATCTCATTCACACTCTCTCTCTCTCACTCTCTCATTCACATTCTCTCTCTCTCTATCTCATTCACACTCTGACTCTCTCACTCTATCTCATTTACACTCTCTCTCTCACTCTATCTCATTCAATCTCTCACTCTGACTCTGTCATTCTATCTCATTCACACTCTCTCTGACTCTCTCACTCTATCCCATTCACACTCTGACTCTCTCACTCTATCTCATTCACAGTCTCTCTCTCTCTCTATCTCATTCGCACTCTCTCTGACTCTCTCACTCTATCTCATTCACACTCTCTCTCTCTCACTCTATCTCATTCACTCTCTCTCTCTGACTCTCTCACTCTATCGCATTCACACTCTCTCTCTCACTCCTTCTCATTCACTCTCTCTCTCTGACTCTCTCACTCTATCTCATTCACACTATCTCTCTCACTCTATCTCATTCACTCTCTCTCTCTGATTCTCTCACTCTACCTCATTCACACTCTTTCTCTCTCTCTCTCTGTCTCATTCACTCTCTCTCTCTCTCACTCTATCTCATTCACTCTCTGACTCATTCACTCTATCTCATTCACAATCTCTCTGACTCTCTCATTCTATCCCATTCACATTCTCTCTGGCTCTCTCACTCTATATCAATCTCACTCTGTCTCTCTCACTCTATCTCATTCACACTCTCTCTATCTCTATCTCATTCACACTCTCTCTGACTCTCTCACTCTATCTCATTCAATCTCTCTCTCTCACTATCTCACTCTATCTCATTCACACTCTGACTCTCTCACTCTATCTCATTCACAGTCTCTCTCTGTCTCTCTCACTCTATCTCATTCATCTCTCTCTGACTCTCTCACTCTATCTCATTCACACTCTCTATCACTCTCTCACTCTGTCTCATTTACACATTCTCTCAGTCTCTCACTCTATCTCATTCCCTTTCTCCCTGACTCTCACTCTAGCTCATTCACGCTCTCTCTGTCTCTCTCACTCTATCTCATTCACACTCTCTCACTCTATCTCATTCACTCTCTCTCTGACTCATTCACTCTATCTCATTCACAATCTCTCTGACTCTCTCACTCTATCCCATTCACAATCTCTCTGGCTCTCTCACTCTATATCAATCACACTCTGTCTCTCTCACTCTATCTCATTCACACTCTCTCTATCTCTATCTCATTCACACTCTCTCTGACTCTCTCACTCTATCTCATTCAATCTCTCTCTCTCACTATCTCACTCTATCTCATTCACACTCTGACTCTCTCACTCTATCTCATTCACAGTCTCTCTCTGTCTCTCTCACTCTATCTCATTCATCTCTCTCTGACTCTCTCACTCTATCTCATTCACACTCTCTATCACTCTCTCACTCTGTCTCATTTACACATTCTCTCAGTCTCTCACTCTATCTCATTCCCTTTCTCCCTGACTCTCACTCTAGCTCATTCACGCTCTCTCTGTCTCTCTCACTCTATCTCATTCACACTCTCTCACTCTATCTCATTCACTCTCTCTCTGACTCATTCACTCTATCTCATTCACAATCTCTCTCTCTCTCTCACTCTATCTCATTCAGACTCTCTCTATCTCTATCTCATTCACACTCTCTCTGACTCTCTCACTCTATCTCATTCAATCTCTCTCTCTCACTCTCTCACTCTATCTCATTCACAGTCTCTCTCTCACTCTATCTCATTCACTCTCTCTCTCTGTCTCTCTCACTCTATCTCATTCATCTCTCTCTGACTCTCTCACTCTATCTCATTCACACTCTCTCTCTCACTCTCTCTCTATCTCATTCACAATCTCTCTCACTCTCTCACTCTGTCTCATTTACAAATTTTCTCAGTCTCTCACTCTATCTCATTCCCTTTCTCCCTGACTCTCACTCTATCTCATTCACGCTCTCTCTTTCTCTCTCACTCTATCTCATTCACAATCTCTCTGACTCTCTCACTCTATCTCATTCACACTCTCTCTCTCACTCCTTCTCATTCACTCTCTCTCTCTGACTCTCCGACTCTATCTCATTCATTTTCTCTCTGACTCTCACCGTTTGTCATTCACACTCTCTCACTCTATCTCATTCACACACTCTCTCTCTCTCTATCTCATTCACTCTCTCTCTCTCACTCTATCTCATTCACTCTCTCTCTGACTCATTCACTCTATCTCATTCACACTCTGACTCTCTCACTATATCTCATTCACACTCTCTCTGTCTCTCTCACTCTATCTCATTCACACTCTCTATCTGACTCTCTCACTCTATCTCATTCACACTCTCTCTGACTCTCACTCTATCTCATTCACACTCTCTCTCACTCTATCTCATTCACTCTCTCTCTGACTCATTCACTCTATCTCATTCACAATCTCTCTGACTCTCTCACTCTATCCCATTCACAATCTCTCTGGCTCTCTCACTCCATATCAATCACACTCTCTCTGTCTCTCTCACTCTATCTCATCCACACTCTCTCTATCTCTCTCTCATTCACACTCTCTCTGACTCTCTCACTCTATCTCATTCAATCTCTCTCTCTCACTCTCTCACTCTATCTCATTCACACTCTCTCTCTCACTCTATCTCATTCACTCTCTCTCTCTCACTCTCTCTCTCTATCTCATTCACAATCTCTCTCACTCTCTCACTCTGTCTCATTTACACATTCTCTCAGTCTCTCACTCTATCTCATTCCCTTATTCCCTGACTCTCACCTATCTCATTCACGCTCTCTGTGTCTCTCTCACTCTATCTCATTCACACTCTCTCTCTCACTCTATCTCATTCACTCTCTCTCTCAGACTCTCTAACTCTATCTCATTCACACTCTCTCTCTCACTCCTTCTCATTCACTCTCTCTCTCTGACTCTCCGACTCTATCTCATTCATTTTCTCTCTGACTCTCACCTTTTCTCATTGACACTTTCTCTGACTCTCTAACTCTATCTCATTCACTCTCTCTCACTGTATCTCATTCACTCTCTCTCTCTTATTCTCTCACTCTATCTCATTCACACACTTTATCTCTCTCTATCTCATTCTCTCTCTCTCTCTCACTCTATCTCATTCACTCTCTCTCTGTCTCTCTCACTCTATCTCATTCACACTCTCTCTCTCACTCTATCTCATTCACTCTCTCTCTCTGGCTCACACTCTATCTCATTCATACTCTCTCTCTCTCGCTCTATCTCTTTCACTCTCTCTCTATGATTCTCTCACTCTATCTCATTCACACTCTCTCTCTCTCTATCTCATTCACTCTCTCTCTCTCACTCTATCTCATTCACTCTCTCTCAGACTCATTCACTCTATCTCATTCACACTCTCTCTGACTCATTCACTCTATCTCATTCACATTCTCTCTGACTCTCTCACTCTATCTCATTCACACTCTGACTCTCTCACTCTATCTCATTCACACTCTCTCTCTCACTCTATCTCATTCTCTCTCTCTCTGACTCACTCTATCTCTTTCACACTCTCTCTCTATCTCATTCACTCTCTCTCTCTCTGACTCTCACTCTATCTCATTCACACTCTCTCTGACTCTTTCACTCTATCTCATTCACACTATGACTCTCTCACTCTATCTCATTCACACTCTCTCTCTCACTCTCTCTCTATCTCATTCACAATCTCTCTCACTCTCTCACTCTGTCTCATTTACAAATTCTCTCAGTCTCTCACTCTATCTCATTCCCTTTCTCCCTGACTCTCACTCTATCTCATTCACGCTCTCTCTTTCTCTCTCACTCTATCTCATTCACAATCTCTCTGACTCTCTCACTCTATCTCATTCACACTCTCTCTCTCACTCCTTCTCGTTCACTGTCTCTCTCTGACTCTCCGACTCTATCTCATTCATTTTCTCTCTGACTCTCACCGTTTGTCATTCACACTCTCTCGCTCTATCTCATTCACTCTCTCTCTCTGACTCATTCACTCTATCTCATTCACACTCTGACTCTCTCACTATATCTCATTCACACTCTCTCTGTCTCTCTCACTCTATCTCATTCACACTCTCTATCTGACTCTCTCACTCTATCTCATTCACACTCTCTCTGACTCTCACTCTATCTCATTCACACTCTCTCTCTCACTCTATCTCATTCACTCTCTCTCTGACTCATTCACTCTATCTCATTCACAATCTCTCTGACTCTCTCACTCTATCCCATTCACAATCTCTCTGGCTCTCTCACACTATATCAATCACACTCTCTCTGTCTCTCTCACTCTATCTCATCCACACTCTCTCTATCTCTCTCTCATTCACACTCTCTCTGACTCTCTCACTCTATCTCATTCAATCTCTCTCTCTCACTCTCTCACTCTATCTCATTCACACTCTCTCTCTCACTCTATCTCATTCACTCTCTCTCTCTCATTCTCTCTCTCTATCTCATTCACAATCTCTCTCACTCTCTCACTCTGTCTCATTTACACATTCTCTCAGTCTCTCACTCTATCTCATTCCCTTACTCCCTGACTCTCACCTATCTCATTCACACTCTCTGTGTCTCTCTCACTCTATCTCATTCACACTCTCTCTCTCACTCTATCTCATTCACTCTCTCTCTCAGACTCTCTCACTCTATCTCATTCACAATCTCTCTCTCACTCCTTCTCATTCACTCTCTCTCTCTGACTCTCCGACTCTATCTCATTCATTTTCTCTCTGACTCTCACCTTTTCTCATTCACACTTTCTCTGACTCTCTAACTCTATCTCATTCACTCTCTCTCTCACTGTATCTCATTCACTCTCTCTCTCTTATTCTCTCACTCTATCTCATTCACACACTTTCTCTCTCTCTATCTCTCTCTCTCTCTCTCACTCTATCTCATTCACTCTCTCTCTGACTCGCTCACTCTATCTCATTCACACTCTCTCTGACTCTCTCACTCTATCTCATTCACACTCTGACTCTCTCACTCTATCTCTTTCACGCTCTCTCTCTATCTCATTCACTCTCTCTCTCTCTGACTCACACTCTATCTCATTCACACTCTCTCTGACTCTCTCACTCTATCTCATTCACGCTCTCTCTTTCTCTCTCACTCTATCTCATTCACACTCTCTCTCTCACTCCTTCTCATTCACTCTCTCTCTCTGACTCTCTGACTCTATCACATTCACTTTCTCTCTGACTCTCACCTTTTCTCATTCACACTTTCTCTGACTCTCTCACTCTATCTCATTCACACTCTCTCTCTCACTCTATCTCATTCTCTCTCTCTCTGGCTCTCACTTTATCTGATTCACACTCTCTCTCTCACTCTATCTCATTCACTCTCTCTGATTCTGTCACTCTATCTCATTCACCTTCTTTCTCTCTCTCTCTCTGTCTCATTCTTTCTCTCTCTCTCACTCTATCTCATTCACTCTCTCTGATTCTCTCACACTATCCCATTCACAATCACTCTGGCTCTCTCACTCTATCTCATTCACGCTCTCTCTGTCTCTCTCACTCTATCTCATTCACACTCTCTCTCTCACTCCTTCTCATTCACTCTCTCTCTCTGACTCTCTGACTCTATCTCATTCATTTTCTCTCTGACTCTCACCTTTTCTCTTTCACACTTTCTCTGACTCTCTCACTCTATCTCATTCACACTCTCTCTCTCACTCTATCTCATTCACTCTCTCTCTCTGATTCTCTCACTCTATCTCATTCACCTTCTTTCTCTCTCTCTCTCTGTCTCATTCTTTCTCTCTCTCTCACTCTATCTCATTCACTCTCTCTCTGACTCATTCACTCTATCTCATTCACACTCTCTCTGACTCTCTCACACTATCCCATTCACAATCACTCTGGCTCTCTCACTCTATCTCATTCACGCTCTCTCTGTCTCTCTCACTCTATCTCATTCACACTCTCTCTCTCACTCCTTCTCATTCACTCTCTCTCTCTGACTCTCTGACTCTATCTCATTCATTTTCTCTCTGACTCTCACCTTTTCTCTTTCACACTTTCTCTGTCTCTCTCACTCTATCTCATTCACACTCTCTCTCTCACTCTATCTCATTCACTCTCTCTCTCTGGCTCACACTCTATCTCATTCATACTCTCTCTCTCTCGCTCTATCTCTTTCACTCTCTCTCTATGATTCTCTCACTCTATCTCATTCACACTCTCTCTCTATCTCATTCACTCTCTCTCACTCTATCTCATTCACTCTCTCTCAGACTCATTCACTCTATCTCATTCACATTCTCTCTGACTCTCTCACTCTATCTCATTCACACTCTGACTCTCTCACTCTATCTCATTCACACTCTCTCTCTCACACTATCTCATTCTCTCTCTCTCTGACTCACTCTACCTCTTTCACACTCTCTCTCTATCTCATTCACTCTCTCTCTCTCTGACTCTCACTCTATCTCATTCACACTCTCTCTGACTCTCTCACTCTATCTCATTCACACTCTGACTCTCTCACTCTATCTCATTCACAGTCTCTCTCTCTCTATCTCATTCACACTCTCTCTGACTCTCTCACTCTATCTCATTCACACTCTCTCTCTCACTCTATCTCATTCACTCTCTCTCTCTGACTCTCTCACTCTATCTCATTCACACTCTCTCTCTCACTCCTTCTCATTCACTCTCTCTCTCTGGCTCTCACTCTATCTCATTCACACTCTCTCGCTCTATCTCATTCACTCTCTCTCTCTGATTCTCTCACTCTTTCTCATTCACAATCTCTCTGACTCTCTCACTCTATCTCATTCACACTCTCTCTGTCTCTCTCAATCTATCTCATTCACACTCTCTATCTGACTCTCTCACTCTATCTCATTCACACTCTGATTCTCTCTCTATCTCATTCACACTCTCTTTGACTCTCTCACTCTATCTCATTCACACTCTCTCTGACTCTCTCACTCTATCTCATTCACTCTCTCTCTGACTCTCTATCTCATTCACACACTCTCTCTCTCACTCTAACTCATTCACATTCTCTCTCTCTCTATCTCATTCACACTCTGACTCTCTCACTCTATCTGATTCACACTCTCTCTCTCACTCCTTCTCATTCACTCTCTCTCTCTGACTCTCTGACTCTATCTCATTCATTTTCTCTCTGACTCTCACCTTTTCTCATTCACACTTTCTCTGACTCTCTCACTCTATCTCATTCACACTCTCTCTCTCACTCCTTCTCATTCACTCTCTCTCTCTGACTCTCTGACTCTATCTCATTCATTTTCTCTCTGACTCTCACCTTTTCTCATTCACACTTTCTCTGACTCTCTCACTCTATCTCATTCACACTCTCTCTCTCACTCTATCTCATTCTCTCTCACTCTGGCTCTCACTTTATCTGATTCACACTCTCTCACTCTATCTCATTCACTCTCTCTGATTCTCTCACTCTATCTCATTCACCTTCTTTCTCTCTCTCTCTGTCTCATTCTTTCTCTCTCTCTCACTCTATCTCATTCACTCTCTCTCAGACTCATTCACTCTATCTCATTCACACTCTCTCTGACTCATTCAC
Organism: Carcharodon carcharias; assembly: GCF_017639515.1. Lineage (NCBI taxonomy): Eukaryota > Metazoa > Chordata > Chondrichthyes > Lamniformes > Lamnidae > Carcharodon > Carcharodon carcharias. The sequence continues at coordinate 420,985 of NW_024470882.1, forward strand.
TCTATCTCATTCACATTCTCTCTGACTCTCTCACTCTATCTCATTCACACTCTGACTCTCTCACTCTATCTCATTCACACTCTCTCTCTCACTCTATCTCATTCTCTCTCTCTCTGACTCACTCTATCTCTTTCACACTCTCTCTCTATCTCATTCACTCTCTCTCTCTCTGACTCTCACTCTATCTCATTCACACTCTCTCTGAAAATCTCACTCTATCTCATTCACAGTCTCTCTCTCTATCTCATTCACACTCTCTCTGACTCTCTCACTCTATCTCATTCACACTCTCTCTCTCACTCTATCTCATTCACTCTCTCTCTCTGACTCTCTCACTCTATCTCATTCACACTCTCTCTCTCACTCCTTCTCATTCACTCTTTCTCTCTGGCTCTCACTCTATCTCATTCACACTCACTCGCTCTATCTCATTCACTCTCTCTCTCTGATTCTCTCACTCTTTCTCATTCACACTCTCTCTGACTCTCTCACTCTATCTCATTCACACTCTCTCTGTCTCTCTCACTCTATCTCATTCACACTCTCTATCTGACTCTCTCACTCTATCTCATTCACAATCTCTCTGACTCTCTCACTCTATCTCATTCACACTCTCTATCACTCTCTCACTCTGTCTCATTTACACATTCTCTCAGTCTCTCACTCTATCTCATTCCCTTTCTCCCTGACTCTCACTCTAGCTCATTCACGCTCTCTCTGTCTCTCTCACTCTATCTCATTCACACTCTCTCACTCTATCTCATTCACTCTCTCTCTGACTCATTCACTCTATCTCATTCACAATCTCTCTGACTCTCTCACTCTATCCCATTCACAATCTCTCTGGCTCTCTCACTCTATATCAATCACACTCTCTCTGACTCTCTCACTCTATCTCATTCACACTCTCTCTATCTCTATCTCATTCACACTCTCTCTGACTCTCTCACTCTATCTCATTCAATCTCTCTTTCTCACTCTCTCACTCTATCTCATTCACAGTCTCTCTCTCACTCTATCTCATTCACTCTCTCTCTCTGTCTCTCTCACTCTATCTCATTCATCTCTCTCTGACTCTCTCACTCTATCTCATTCACACTCTCTCTCTCACTCTCTCACTCTGTCTCATTTACAAATTCTCTCAGTCTCTCACTCTATCTCATTCCCTTTCTCCCTGACTCTCACTCTATCTCATTCACGCTCTCTCTTTCTCTCTCACTCTATCTCATTCACAATCTCTCTGACTCTCTCACTCTATCTCATTCACACTCTCTCTCTCACTCCTTCTCATTCACTCTCTCTCTCTGACTCTCCGACTCTATCTCATTCATTTTCTCTCTGACTCTCACCGTTTGTCATTCACACTCTCTCACTCTATCTCATTCACACACTCTCTCTCTCTCTAACTCATTCACTCTCTCTCTCTCACTCTATCTCATTCACTCTCTCTCTGACTCATTCACTCTATCTCATTCACACTCTGACTCTCTCACTATATCTCATTCACACTCTCTCTGTCTCTCTCACTCTATCTCATTCACACTCACTATCTGACTCTCTCACTCTATCTCATTCACACTCTCTCTGACTCTCACTCTATCTCATTCACACTCTCTCTCACTCTATCTCATTCACTCTCTCTCTGACTCATTCACTCTGTCTCATTCACAATCTCTCTGACTCTCTCACTCTATCCCATTCACAATCTCTCTGGCTCTCTCACTCCATATCAATCACACTCTCTCTGTCTCTCTCACTATATCTCATCCACACTCTCTCTATCTCTCTCTCATTCACACTCTCTCTGACTCTCTCACTCTATCTCATTCAATCTCTCTCTCACTCTCTCACTCTATCTCATTCACACTCTCTCTCTCACTCTATCTCATTCACTCTCTCTCTCTCACTCTCTCTCTCTATCTCATTCACAATCTCTCTCACTCTCTCACTCTGTCTCATTTACACATTCTCTCAGTCTCTCACTCTATCTCATTCCCTTATTCCCTGACTCTCACCTATCTCATTCACGCTCTCTGTGTCTCTCTCACTCTATCTCATTCACACTCTCTCTCACTCTATCTCATTCACTCTCTCTCTCTGTCTCTCTCACTCTATCTCATTCATCTCTCTCTGACTCTCTCACTCTATCTTATTCACAATCTCTCTCACTCTCTAACTCTGTCTCATTTACACATTCTCTCACTCTCTCACTATATCTCATTCCCTTTTTCCCTGACTCTCAATGTATCTCATTCACGCTCTCTCTGTCTCTCTCACTCTATTTCATTTAAACTCTCTCTCTCTCACTCTATCTCATTCACACTCTCTCTCTCTCACTCTCTCATTCACATTCTCTCTCTCGCTATCTCATTCACACTCTGACTCTCTCACTCTATCTCATTTACACTCTCTCTCTCACTCTATCTCATTCAATCTCTCACTCTGACTCTGTCATTCTATCTCATTCACACTCTCTCTGACTCTCTCACTCTATCCCATTCACACTCTGACTCTCTCACTCTATCTCATTCACAGTCTCTCTCTCTCTCTATCTCATTCGCACTCTCTCTGACTCTCTCACTCTATCTCATTCACACTCTCTCTCTCTCACTCTATCTCATTCACTCTCTCTCTCTGACTCTCTCACTCTATCGCATTCACACTCTCTCTCTCACTCCTTCTCATTCACTCTCTCTCTCTGACTCTCTCACTCTATCTCATTCACACTATCTCTCTCACTCTATCTCATTCACTCTCTCTCTCTGATTCTCTCACTCTACCTCATTCACACTCTTTCTCTCTCTCTCTCTGTCTCATTCACTCTCTCTCTCTCTCACTCTATCTCATTCACTCTCTGACTCATTCACTCTATCTCATTCACAATCTCTCTGACTCTCTCATTCTATCCCATTCACATTCTCTCTGGCTCTCTCACTCTATATCAATCTCACTCTGTCTCTCTCACTCTATCTCATTCACACTCTCTCTATCTCTATCTCATTCACACTCTCTCTGACTCTCTCACTCTATCTCATTCAATCTCTCTCTCTCACTATCTCACTCTATCTCATTCACACTCTGACTCTCTCACTCTATCTCATTCACAGTCTCTCTCTGTCTCTCTCACTCTATCTCATTCATCTCTCTCTGACTCTCTCACTCTATCTCATTCACACTCTCTATCACTCTCTCACTCTGTCTCATTTACACATTCTCTCAGTCTCTCACGCTATCTCATTCCCTTTCTCCCTGACTCTCACTCTAGCTCATTCACGCTCTCTCTGTCTCTCTCACTCTATCTCATTCACACTCTCTCACTCTATCTCATTCACTCTCTCTCTGACTCATTCACTCTATCTCATTCACAATCTCTCTGACTCTCTCACTCTATCCCATTCACAATCTCTCTGGCTCTCTCACTCTATATCAATCACACTCTGTCTCTCTCACTCTATCTCATTCACACTCTCTCTATCTCTATCTCATTCACACTCTCTCTGACTCTCTCACTCTATCTCATTCAATCTCTCTCTCTCACTATCTCACTCTATCTCATTCACACTCTGACTCTCTCACTCTATCTCATTCACAGTCTCTCTCTGTCTCTCTCACTCTATCTCATTCATCTCTCTCTGACTCTCTCACTCTATCTCATTCACACTCTCTATCACTCTCTCACTCTGTCTCATTTACACATTCTCTCAGTCTCTCACTCTATCTCATTCCCTTTCTCCCTGACTCTCACTCTAGCTCATTCACGCTCTCTCTGTCTCTCTCACTCTATCTCATTCACACTCTCTCACTCTATCTCATTCACTCTCTCTCTGACTCATTCACTCTATCTCATTCACAATCTCTCTGACTCTCTCACTCTATCCCATTCACAATCTCTCTGGCTCTCTCACTCTATATCAATCACACTCTCTCTGACTCTCTCACTCTATCTCATTCACACTCTCTCTATCTCTATCTCATTCACACTCTCTCTGACTCTCTCACTCTATCTCATTCAATCTCTCTTTCTCACTCTCTCACTCTATCTCATTCACAGTCTCTCTCTCACTCTATCTCATTCACTCTCTCTCTCTGTCTCTCTCACTCTATCTCATTCATCTCTCTCTGACTCTCTCACTCTATCTCATTCACACTCTCTCTCTCACTCTCTCACTCTGTCTCATTTACAAATTCTCTCAGTCTCTCACTCTATCTCATTCCCTTTCTCGCTGACTCTCACTCTATCTCATTCACGCTCTCTCTTTCTCTCTCACTCTATCTCATTCACAATCTCTCTGACTCTCTCACTCTATCTCATTCACACTCTCTCTCTCACTCCTTCTCATTCACTCTCTCTCTCTGACTCTCCGACTCTATCTCATTCATTTTCTCTCTGACTCTCACCGTTTGTCATTCACACTCTCTCACTCTATCTCATTCACACACTCTCTCTCTCTCTAACTCATTCACTCTCTCTCTCTCACTCTATCTCATTCACTCTCTCTCTGACTCATTCACTCTATCTCATTCACACTCTGACTCTCTCACTATATCTCATTCACACTCTCTCTGTCTCTCTCACTCTATCTCATTCACACTCACTATCTGACTCTCTCACTCTATCTCATTCACACTCTCTCTGACTCTCACTCTATCTCATTCACACTCTCTCTCACTCTATCTCATTCACTCTCTCTCTGACTCATTCACTCTGTCTCATTCACAATCTCTCTGACTCTCTCACTCTATCCCATTCACAATCTCTCTGGCTCTCTCACTCCATATCAATCACACTCTCTCTGTCTCTCTCACTATATCTCATCCACACTCTCTCTATCTCTCTCTCATTCACACTCTCTCTGACTCTCTCACTCTATCTCATTCAATCTCTCTCTCACTCTCTCACTCTATCTCATTCACACTCTCTCTCTCACTCTATCTCATTCACTCTCTCTCTCTCACTCTCTCTCTCTATCTCATTCACAATCTCTCTCACTCTCTCACTCTGTCTCATTTACACATTCTCTCAGTCTCTCACTCTATCTCATTCCCTTATTCCCTGACTCTCACCTATCTCATTCACGCTCTCTGTGTCTCTCTCACTCTATCTCATTCACACTCTCTCTCACTCTATCTCATTCACTCTCTCTCTCTGTCTCTCTCACTCTATCTCATTCATCTCTCTCTGACTCTCTCACTCTATCTTATTCACAATCTCTCTCACTCTCTAACTCTGTCTCATTTACACATTCTCTCACTCTCTCACTATATCTCATTCCCTTTTTCCCTGACTCTCAATGTATCTCATTCACGCTCTCTCTGTCTCTCTCACTCTATTTCATTTAAACTCTCTCTCTCTCACTCTATCTCATTCACACTCTCTCTCTCTCACTCTCTCATTCACATTCTCTCTCTCTCTATCTCATTCACACTCTGACTCTCTCACTCTATCTCATTTACACTCTCTCTCTCACTCTATCTCATTCAATCTCTCACTCTGACTCTGTCATTCTATCTCATTCACACTCTCTCTGACTCTCTCACTCTATCCCATTCACACTCTGACTCTCTCACTCTATCTCATTCACAGTCTCTCTCTCTCTCTATCTCATTCGCACTCTCTCTGACTCTCTCACTCTATCTCATTCACACTCTCTCTCTCTCACTCTATCTCATTCACTCTCTCTCTCTGACTCTCTCACTCTATCGCATTCACACTCTCTCTCTCACTCCTTCTCATTCACTCTCTCTCTCTGACTCTCTCACTCTATCTCATTCACACTATCTCTCTCACTCTATCTCATTCACTCTCTCTCTCTGATTCTCTCACTCTACCTCATTCACACTCTTTCTCTCTCTCTCTCTGTCTCATTCACTCTCTCTCTCTCTCACTCTATCTCATTCACTCTCTGACTCATTCACTCTATCTCATTCACAATCTCTCTGACTCTCTCATTCTATCCCATTCACATTCTCTCTGGCTCTCTCACTCTATATAAATCTCACTCTGTCTCTCTCACTCTATCTCATTCACACTCTCTCTATCTCTATCTCATTCACACTCTCTCTGACTCTCTCACTCTATCTCATTCAATCTCTCTCTCTCACTATCTCACTCTATCTCATTCACACTCTGACTCTCTCACTCTATCTCATTCACAGTCTCTCTCTGTCTCTCTCACTCTATCTCATTCATCTCTCTCTGACTCTCTCACTCTATCTCATTCACACTCTCTATCACTCTCTCACTCTGTCTCATTTACACATTCTCTCAGTCTCTCACTCTATCTCATTCCCTTTCTCCCTGACTCTCACTCTAGCTCATTCACGCTCTCTCTGTCTCTCTCACTCTATCTCATTCACACTCTCTCACTCTATCTCATTCACTCTCTCTCTGACTCATTCACTCTATCTCATTCACAATCTCTCTGACTCTCTCACTCTATCCCATTCACAATCTCTCTGGCTCTCTCACTCTATATCAATCACACTCTGTCTCTCTCACTCTATCTCATTCACACTCTCTCTATCTCTATCTCATTCACACTCTCTCTGACTCTCTCACTCTATCTCATTCAATCTCTCTCTCTCACTATCTCACTCTATCTCATTCACACTCTGACTCTCTCACTCTATCTCATTCACAGTCTCTCTCTGTCTCTCTCACTCTATCTCATTCATCTCTCTCTGACTCTCTCACTCTATCTCATTCACACTCTCTATCACTCTCTCACTCTGTCTCATTTACACATTCTCTCAGTCTCTCACTCTATCTCATTCCCTTTCTCCCTGACTCTCACTCTAGCTCATTCACGCTCTCTCTGTCTCTCTCACTCTATCTCATTCACACTCTCTCACTCTATCTCATTCACTCTCTCTCTGACTCATTCACTCTATCTCATTCACAATCTCTCTCTCTCTCTCACTCTATCTCATTCACACTCTCTCTATCTCTATCTCATTCACACTCTCTCTGACTCTCTCACTCTATCTCATTCAATCTCTCTCTCTCACTCTCTCACTCTATCTCATTCACAGTCTCTCTCTCACTCTATCTCATTCACTCTCTCTCTCTGTCTCTCTCACTCTATCTCATTCATCTCTCTCTGACTCTCTCACTCTATCTCATTCACACTCTCTCTCTCACTCTCTCTCTATCTCATTCACAATCTCTCTCACTCTCTCACTCTGTCTCATTTACAAATTTTCTCAGTCTCTCACTCTATCTCATTCCCTTTCTCCCTGACTCTCACTCTATCTCATTCACGCTCTCTCTTTCTCTCTCACTCTATCTCATTCACAATCTCTCTGACTCTCTCACTCTATCTCATTCACACTCTCTCTCTCACTCCTTCTCATTCACTCTCTCTCTCTGACTCTCCGACTCTATCTCATTCATTTTCTCTCTGACTCTCACCGTTTGTCATTCACACTCTCTCACTCTATCTCATTCACACACTCTCTCTCTCTCTATCTCATTCACTCTCTCTCTCTCACTCTATCTCATTCACTCTCTCTCTGACTCATTCACTCTATCTCATTCACACTCTGACTCTCTCACTATATCTCATTCACACTCTCTCTGTCTCTCTCACTCTATCTCATTCACACTCTCTATCTGACTCTCTCACTCTATCTCATTCACACTCTCTCTGACTCTCACTCTATCTCATTCACACTCTCTCTCACTCTATCTCATTCACTCTCTCTCTGACTCATTCACTCTATCTCATTCACAATCTCTCTGACTCTCTCACTCTATCCCATTCACAATCTCTCTGGCTCTCTCACTCCATATCAATCACACTCTCTCTGTCTCTCTCACTCTATCTCATCCACACTCTCTCTATCTCTCTCTCATTCACACTCTCTCTGACTCTCTCACTCTATCTCATTCAATCTCTCTCTCTCACTCTCTCACTCTATCTCATTCACACTCTCTCTCTCACTCTATCTCATTCACTCTCTCTCTCTCACTCTCTCTCTCTATCTCATTCACAATCTCTCTCACTCTCTCACTCTGTCTCATTTACACATTCTCTCAGTCTCTCACTCTATCTCATTCCCTTATTCCCTGACTCTCACCTATCTCATTCACGCTCTCTGTGTCTCTCTCACTCTATCTCATTCACACTCTCTCTCTCACTCTATCTCATTCACTCTCTCTCTCAGACTCTCTAACTCTATCTCATTCACACTCTCTCTCTCACTCCTTCTCATTCACTCTCTCTCTCTGACTCTCCGACTCTATCTCATTCATTTTCTCTCTGACTCTCACCTTTTCTCATTGACACTTTCTCTGACTCTCTAACTCTATCTCATTCACTCTCTCTCACTGTATCTCATTCACTCTCTCTCTCTTATTCTCTCACTCTATCTCATTCACACACTTTATCTCTCTCTATCTCATTCTCTCTCTCTCTCTCACTCTATCTCATTCACTCTCTCTCTGTCTCTCTCACTCTATCTCATTCACACTCTCTCTCTCACTCTATCTCATTCACTCTCTCTGGCTCACACTCTATCTCATTCATACTCTCTCTCTCTCGCTCTATCTCTTTCACTCTCTCTCTATGATTCTCTCACTCTATCTCATTCACACTCTCTCTCTCTCTATCTCATTCACTCTCTCTCTCTCACTCTATCTCATTCACTCTCTCTCAGACTCATTCACTCTATCTCATTCACACTCTCTCTGACTCATTCACTCTATCTCATTCACATTCTCTCTGACTCTCTCACTCTATCTCATTCACACTCTGACTCTCTCACTCTATCTCATTCACACTCTCTCTCTCACTCTATCTCATTCTCTCTCTCTCTGACTCACTCTATCTCTTTCACACTCTCTCTCTATCTCATTCACTCTCTCTCTCTCTGACTCTCACTCTATCTCATTCACACTCTCTCTGACTCTTTCACTCTATCTCATTCACACTATGACTCTCTCACTCTATCTCATTCACACTCTCTCTCTCACTCTCTCTCTATCTCATTCACAATCTCTCTCACTCTCTCACTCTGTCTCATTTACAAATTCTCTCAGTCTCTCACTCTATCTCATTCCCTTTCTCCCTGACTCTCACTCTATCTCATTCACGCTCTCTCTTTCTCTCTCACTCTATCTCATTCACAATCTCTCTGACTCTCTCACTCTATCTCATTCACACTCTCTCTCTCACTCCTTCTCGTTCACTGTCTCTCTCTGACTCTCCGACTCTATCTCATTCATTTTCTCTCTGACTCTCACCGTTTGTCATTCACACTCTCTCGCTCTATCTCATTCACTCTCTCTCTCTGACTCATTCACTCTATCTCATTCACACTCTGACTCTCTCACTATATCTCATTCACACTCTCTCTGTCTCTCTCACTCTATCTCATTCACACTCTCTATCTGACTCTCTCACTCTATCTCATTCACACTCTCTCTGACTCTCACTCTATCTCATTCACACTCTCTCTCTCACTCTATCTCATTCACTCTCTCTCTGACTCATTCACTCTATCTCATTCACAATCTCTCTGACTCTCTCACTCTATCCCATTCACAATCTCTCTGGCTCTCTCACACTATATCAATCACACTCTCTCTGTCTCTCTCACTCTATCTCATCCACACTCTCTCTATCTCTCTCTCATTCACACTCTCTCTGACTCTCTCACTCTATCTCATTCAATCTCTCTCTCTCACTCTCTCACTCTATCTCATTCACACTCTCTCTCTCACTCTATCTCATTCACTCTCTCTCTCTCATTCTCTCTCTCTATCTCATTCACAATCTCTCTCACTCTCTCACTCTGTCTCATTTACACATTCTCTCAGTCTCTCACTCTATCTCATTCCCTTACTCCCTGACTCTCACCTATCTCATTCACACTCTCTGTGTCTCTCTCACTCTATCTCATTCACACTCTCTCTCTCACTCTATCTCATTCACTCTCTCTCTCAGACTCTCTCACTCTATCTCATTCACAATCTCTCTCTCACTCCTTCTCATTCACTCTCTCTCTCTGACTCTCCGACTCTATCTCATTCATTTTCTCTCTGACTCTCACCTTTTCTCATTCACACTTTCTCTGACTCTCTAACTCTATCTCATTCACTCTCTCTCTCACTGTATCTCATTCACTCTCTCTCTCTTATTCTCTCACTCTATCTCATTCACACACTTTCTCTCTCTCTATCTCTCTCTCTCTCTCTCACTCTATCTCATTCACTCTCTCTCTGACTCGCTCACTCTATCTCATTCACACTCTCTCTGACTCTCTCACTCTATCTCATTCACACTCTGACTCTCTCACTCTATCTCTTTCACGCTCTCTCTCTATCTCATTCACTCTCTCTCTCTCTGACTCACACTCTATCTCATTCACACTCTCTCTGACTCTCTCACTCTATCTCATTCACGCTCTCTCTTTCTCTCTCACTCTATCTCATTCACACTCTCTCTCTCACTCCTTCTCATTCACTCTCTCTCTCTGACTCTCTGACTCTATCACATTCACTTTCTCTCTGACTCTCACCTTTTCTCATTCACACTTTCTCTGACTCTCTCACTCTATCTCATTCACACTCTCTCTCTCACTCTATCTCATTCTCTCTCTCTCTGGCTCTCACTTTATCTGATTCACACTCTCTCTCTCACTCTATCTCATTCACTCTCTCTGATTCTGTCACTCTATCTCATTCACCTTCTTTCTCTCTCTCTCTCTGTCTCATTCTTTCTCTCTCTCTCACTCTATCTCATTCACTCTCTCTCTGATTCTCTCACACTATCCCATTCACAATCACTCTGGCTCTCTCACTCTATCTCATTCACGCTCTCTCTGTCTCTCTCACTCTATCTCATTCACACTCTCTCTCTCACTCCTTCTCATTCACTCTCTCTCTCTGACTCTCTGACTCTATCTCATTCATTTTCTCTCTGACTCTCACCTTTTCTCTTTCACACTTTCTCTGACTCTCTCACTCTATCTCATTCACACTCTCTCTCTCACTCTATCTCATTCACTCTCTCTCTCTGATTCTCTCACTCTATCTCATTCACCTTCTTTCTCTCTCTCTCTCTGTCTCATTCTTTCTCTCTCTCTCACTCTATCTCATTCACTCTCTCTCTGACTCATTCACTCTATCTCATTCACACTCTCTCTGACTCTCTCACACTATCCCATTCACAATCACTCTGGCTCTCTCACTCTATCTCATTCACGCTCTCTCTGTCTCTCTCACTCTATCTCATTCACACTCTCTCTCTCACTCCTTCTCATTCACTCTCTCTCTCTGACTCTCTGACTCTATCTCATTCATTTTCTCTCTGACTCTCACCTTTTCTCTTTCACACTTTCTCTGTCTCTCTCACTCTATCTCATTCACACTCTCTCTCTCACTCTATCTCATTCACTCTCTCTCTCTGGCTCACACTCTATCTCATTCATACTCTCTCTCTCTCGCTCTATCTCTTTCACTCTCTCTCTATGATTCTCTCACTCTATCTCATTCACACTCTCTCTCTATCTCATTCACTCTCTCTCACTCTATCTCATTCACTCTCTCTCAGACTCATTCACTCTATCTCATTCACATTCTCTCTGACTCTCTCACTCTATCTCATTCACACTCTGACTCTCTCACTCTATCTCATTCACACTCTCTCTCTCACACTATCTCATTCTCTCTCTCTCTGACTCACTCTACCTCTTTCACACTCTCTCTCTATCTCATTCACTCTCTCTCTCTCTGACTCTCACTCTATCTCATTCACACTCTCTCTGACTCTCTCACTCTATCTCATTCACACTCTGACTCTCTCACTCTATCTCATTCACAGTCTCTCTCTCTCTATCTCATTCACACTCTCTCTGACTCTCTCACTCTATCTCATTCACACTCTCTCTCTCACTCTATCTCATTCACTCTCTCTCTCTGACTCTCTCACTCTATCTCATTCACACTCTCTCACTCTATCTCATTCACTCTCTCTCTGACTCATTCACTCTATCTCATTCACAATCTCTCTGACTCTCTCACTCTATCCCATTCACAATCTCTCTGGCTCTCTCACTCTATATCAATCACACTCTGTCTCTCTCACTCTATCTCATTCACACTCTCTCTATCTCTATCTCATTCACACTCTCTCTGACTCTCTCACTCTATCTCATTCAATCTCTCTCTCTCACTATCTCACTCTATCTCATTCACACTCTGACTCTCTCACTCTATCTCATTCACAGTCTCTCTCTGTCTCTCTCACTCTATCTCATTCATCTCTCTCTGACTCTCTCACTCTATCTCATTCACACTCTCTATCACTCTCTCACTCTGTCTCATTTACACATTCTCTCAGTCTCTCACTCTATCTCATTCCCTTTCTCCCTGACTCTCACTCTAGCTCATTCACGCTCTCTCTGTCTCTCTCACTCTATCTCATTCACACTCTCTCACTCTATCTCATTCACTCTCTCTCTGACTCATTCACTCTATCTCATTCACAATCTCTCTCTCTCTCTCACTCTATCTCATTCACACTCTCTCTATCTCTATCTCATTCACACTCTCTCTGACTCTCTCACTCTATCTCATTCAATCTCTCTCTCTCACTCTCTCACTCTATCTCATTCACAGTCTCTCTCTCACTCTATCTCATTCACTCTCTCTCTCTGTCTCTCTCACTCTATCTCATTCATCTCTCTCTGACTCTCTCACTCTATCTCATTCACAGTCTCTCTCTCTCTCTATCTCATTCGCACTCTCTCTGACTCTCTCACTCTATCTCATTTACAAATTTTCTCAGTCTCTCACTCTATCTCATTCCCTTTCTCCCTGACTCTCACTCTATCTCATTCACGCTCTCTCTTTCTCTCTCACTCTATCTCATTCACAATCTCTCTGACTCTCTCACTCTATCTCATTCACACTCTCTCTCTCACTCCTTCTCATTCACTCTCTCTCTCTGACTCTCCGACTCTATCTCATTCATTTTCTCTCTGACTCTCACCGTTTGTCATTCACACTCTCTCACTCTATCTCATTCACACACTCTCTCTCTCTCTATCTCATTCACTCTCTCTCTCTCACTCTATCTCATTCACTCTCTCTCTGACTCATTCACTCTATCTCATTCACACTCTGACTCTCTCACTATATCTCATTCACACTCTCTCTGTCTCTCTCACTCTATCTCATTCACACTCTCTATCTGACTCTCTCACTCTATCTCATTCACACTCTCTCTGACTCTCACTCTATCTCATTCACACTCTCTCTCACTCTATCTCATTCACTCTCTCTCTGACTCATTCACTCTATCTCATTCACAATCTCTCTGACTCTCTCACTCTATCCCATTCACAATCTCTCTGGCTCTCTCACTCCATATCAATCACACTCTCTCTGTCTCTCTCACTCTATCTCATCCACACTCTCTCTATCTCTCTCTCATTCACACTCTCTCTGACTCTCTCACTCTATCTCATTCAATCTCTCTCTCTCACTCTCTCACTCTATCTCATTCACACTCTCTCTCTCACTCTATCTCATTCACTCTCTCTCTCTCACTCTCTCTCTCTATCTCATTCACAATCTCTCTCACTCTCTCACTCTGTCTCATTTACACATTCTCTCAGTCTCTCACTCTATCTCATTCCCTTATTCCCTGACTCTCACCTATCTCATTCACGCTCTCTGTGTCTCTCTCACTCTATCTCATTCACACTCTCTCTCTCACTCTATCTCATTCACTCTCTCTCTCAGACTCTCTAACTCTATCTCATTCACACTCTCTCTCTCACTCCTTCTCATTCACTCTCTCTCTCTGACTCTCCGACTCTATCTCATTCATTTTCTCTCTGACTCTCACCTTTTCTCATTGACACTTTCTCTGACTCTCTAACTCTATCTCATTCACTCTCTCTCACTGTATCTCATTCACTCTCTCTCTCTTATTCTCTCACTCTATCTCATTCACACACTTTATCTCTCTCTATCTCATTCTCTCTCTCTCTCTCACTCTATCTCATTCACTCTCTCTCTGTCTCTCTCACTCTATCTCATTCACACTCTCTCTCTCACTCTATCTCATTCACTCTCTCTCTGGCTCACACTCTATCTCATTCATACTCTCTCTCTCTCGCTCTATCTCTTTCACTCTCTCTCTATGATTCTCTCACTCTATCTCATTCACACTCTCTCTCTCTCTATCTCATTCACTCTCTCTCTCTCACTCTATCTCATTCACTCTCTCTCAGACTCATTCACTCTATCTCATTCACACTCTCTCTGACTCATTCACTCTATCTCATTCACATTCTCTCTGACTCTCTCACTCTATCTCATTCACACTCTGACTCTCTCACTCTATCTCATTCACACTCTCTCTCTCACTCTATCTCATTCTCTCTCTCTCTGACTCACTCTATCTCTTTCACACTCTCTCTCTATCTCATTCACTCTCTCTCTCTCTGACTCTCACTCTATCTCATTCACACTCTCTCTGACTCTTTCACTCTATCTCATTCACACTATGACTCTCTCACTCTATCTCATTCACACTCTCTCTCTCACTCTCTCTCTATCTCATTCACAATCTCTCTCACTCTCTCACTCTGTCTCATTTACAAATTCTCTCAGTCTCTCACTCTATCTCATTCCCTTTCTCCCTGACTCTCACTCTATCTCATTCACGCTCTCTCTTTCTCTCTCACTCTATCTCATTCACAATCTCTCTGACTCTCTCACTCTATCTCATTCACACTCTCTCTCTCACTCCTTCTCGTTCACTGTCTCTCTCTGACTCTCCGACTCTATCTCATTCATTTTCTCTCTGACTCTCACCGTTTGTCATTCACACTCTCTCGCTCTATCTCATTCACTCTCTCTCTCTGACTCATTCACTCTATCTCATTCACACTCTGACTCTCTCACTATATCTCATTCACACTCTCTCTGTCTCTCTCACTCTATCTCATTCACACTCTCTATCTGACTCTCTCACTCTATCTCATTCACACTCTCTCTGACTCTCACTCTATCTCATTCACACTCTCTCTCTCACTCTATCTCATTCACTCTCTCTCTGACTCATTCACTCTATCTCATTCACAATCTCTCTGACTCTCTCACTCTATCCCATTCACAATCTCTCTGGCTCTCTCACACTATATCAATCACACTCTCTCTGTCTCTCTCACTCTATCTCATCCACACTCTCTCTATCTCTCTCTCATTCACACTCTCTCTGACTCTCTCACTCTATCTCATTCAATCTCTCTCTCTCACTCTCTCACTCTATCTCATTCACACTCTCTCTCTCACTCTATCTCATTCACTCTCTCTCTCTCATTCTCTCTCTCTATCTCATTCACAATCTCTCTCACTCTCTCACTCTGTCTCATTTACACATTCTCTCAGTCTCTCACTCTATCTCATTCCCTTACTCCCTGACTCTCACCTATCTCATTCACACTCTCTGTGTCTCTCTCACTCTATCTCATTCACACTCTCTCTCTCACTCTATCTCATTCACTCTCTCTCTCAGACTCTCTCACTCTATCTCATTCACAATCTCTCTCTCACTCCTTCTCATTCACTCTCTCTCTCTGACTCTCCGACTCTATCTCATTCATTTTCTCTCTGACTCTCACCTTTTCTCATTCACACTTTCTCTGACTCTCTAACTCTATCTCATTCACTCTCTCTCTCACTGTATCTCATTCACTCTCTCTCTCTTATTCTCTCACTCTATCTCATTCACACACTTTCTCTCTCTCTATCTCTCTCTCTCTCTCTCACTCTATCTCATTCACTCTCTCTCTGACTCGCTCACTCTATCTCATTCACACTCTCTCTGACTCTCTCACTCTATCTCATTCACACTCTGACTCTCTCACTCTATCTCTTTCACGCTCTCTCTCTATCTCATTCACTCTCTCTCTCTCTGACTCACACTCTATCTCATTCACACTCTCTCTGACTCTCTCACTCTATCTCATTCACGCTCTCTCTTTCTCTCTCACTCTATCTCATTCACACTCTCTCTCTCACTCCTTCTCATTCACTCTCTCTCTCTGACTCTCTGACTCTATCACATTCACTTTCTCTCTGACTCTCACCTTTTCTCATTCACACTTTCTCTGACTCTCTCACTCTATCTCATTCACACTCTCTCTCTCACTCTATCTCATTCTCTCTCTCTCTGGCTCTCACTTTATCTGATTCACACTCTCTCTCTCACTCTATCTCATTCACTCTCTCTGATTCTGTCACTCTATCTCATTCACCTTCTTTCTCTCTCTCTCTCTGTCTCATTCTTTCTCTCTCTCTCACTCTATCTCATTCACTCTCTCTCTGATTCTCTCACACTATCCCATTCACAATCACTCTGGCTCTCTCACTCTATCTCATTCACGCTCTCTCTGTCTCTCTCACTCTATCTCATTCACACTCTCTCTCTCACTCCTTCTCATTCACTCTCTCTCTCTGACTCTCTGACTCTATCTCATTCATTTTCTCTCTGACTCTCACCTTTTCTCTTTCACACTTTCTCTGACTCTCTCACTCTATCTCATTCACACTCTCTCTCTCACTCTATCTCATTCACTCTCTCTCTCTGATTCTCTCACTCTATCTCATTCACCTTCTTTCTCTCTCTCTCTCTGTCTCATTCTTTCTCTCTCTCTCACTCTATCTCATTCACTCTCTCTCTGACTCATTCACTCTATCTCATTCACACTCTCTCTGACTCTCTCACACTATCCCATTCACAATCACTCTGGCTCTCTCACTCTATCTCATTCACGCTCTCTCTGTCTCTCTCACTCTATCTCATTCACACTCTCTCTCTCACTCCTTCTCATTCACTCTCTCTCTCTGACTCTCTGACTCTATCTCATTCATTTTCTCTCTGACTCTCACCTTTTCTCTTTCACACTTTCTCTGTCTCTCTCACTCTATCTCATTCACACTCTCTCTCTCACTCTATCTCATTCACTCTCTCTCTCTGGCTCACACTCTATCTCATTCATACTCTCTCTCTCTCGCTCTATCTCTTTCACTCTCTCTCTATGATTCTCTCACTCTATCTCATTCACACTCTCTCTCTATCTCATTCACTCTCTCTCACTCTATCTCATTCACTCTCTCTCAGACTCATTCACTCTATCTCATTCACATTCTCTCTGACTCTCTCACTCTATCTCATTCACACTCTGACTCTCTCACTCTATCTCATTCACACTCTCTCTCTCACACTATCTCATTCTCTCTCTCTCTGACTCACTCTACCTCTTTCACACTCTCTCTCTATCTCATTCACTCTCTCTCTCTCTGACTCTCACTCTATCTCATTCACACTCTCTCTGACTCTCTCACTCTATCTCATTCACACTCTGACTCTCTCACTCTATCTCATTCACAGTCTCTCTCTCTCTATCTCATTCACACTCTCTCTGACTCACTCACTCTATCTCATTCACACTCTCTCTCTCACTCTATCTCATTCACTCTCTCTCTCTGACTCTCTCACTCTATCTCATTCACACTCTCTCTCTCACTCCTTCTCATTCACTCTCTCTCTCTGGCTCTCACTCTATCTCATTCACACTCTCTCGCTCTATCTCATTCACTCTCTCTCTCTGATTCTCTCACTCTTTCTCATTCACAATCTCTCTGACTCTCTCACTCTATCTCATTCACACTCTCTCTGTCTCTCTCAATCTATCTCATTCACACTCTCTATCTGACTCTCTCACTCTATCTCATTCACACTCTCTCTGACTCTCTCGCTCTATCTCATTCACACTCTCTTTGACTCTCTCACTCTATCTCATTCACACTCTCTCTGACTCTCTCACTCTATCTCATTCACTCTCTCTCTGACTCTCTATCTCATTCACACACTCTCTCTCTCACTCTAACTCATTCACATTCTCTCTCTCTCTATCTCATTCACACTCTGACTCTCTCACTCTATCTGATTCACACTCTCTCTCTCACTCCTTCTCATTCACTCTCTCTCTCTGACTCTCTGACTCTATCTCATTCATTTTCTCTCTGACTCTCACCTTTTCTCATTCACACTTTCTCTGACTCTCTCACTCTATCTCATTCACACTCTCTCTCTCACTCCTTCTCATTCACTCTCTCTCTCTGACTCTCTGACTCTATCTCATTCATTTTCTCTCTGACTCTCACCTTTTCTCATTCACACTTTCTCTGACTCTCTCACTCTATCTCATTCACACTCTCTCTCTCACTCTATCTCATTCTCTCTCACTCTGGCTCTCACTTTATCTGATTCACACTCTCTCACTCTATCTCATTCACTCTCTCTGATTCTCTCACTCTATCTCATTCACCTTCTTTCTCTCTCTCTCTGTCTCATTCTTTCTCTCTCTCTCACTCTATCTCATTCACTCTCTCTCAGACTCATTCACTCTATCTCATTCACACTCTCTCTGACTCATTCACTCTATCTCATTCACATTCTCTCTGACTCTCTCACTCTATCTCATTCACACTCTGACTCTCTCACTCTATCTCATTCACACTCTCTCTCTCACTCTATCTCATTCTCTCTCTCTCTGACTCACTCTATCTCTTTCACACTCTCTCTCTATCTCATTCACTCTCTCTCTCTCTGACTCTCACTCTATCTCATTCACACTCTCTCTGAAAATCTCACTCTATCTCATTCACAGTCTCTCTCTCTATCTCATTCACACTCTCTCTGACTCTCTCACTCTATCTCATTCACACTCTCTCTCTCACTCTATCTCATTCACTCTCTCTCTCTGACTCTCTCACTCTATCTCATTCACACTCTCTCTCTCACTCCTTCTCATTCACTCTTTCTCTCTGGCTCTCACTCTATCTCATTCACACTCTCTCGCTCTATCTCATTCACTCTCTCTCTCTGATTCTCTCACTCTTTCTCATTCACACTCTCTCTGACTCTCTCACTCTATCTCATTCACACTCTCTCTGTCTCTCTCACTCTATCTCATTCACACTCTCTATCTGACTCTCTCACTCTATCTCATTCACAATCTCTCTGACTCTCTCGCTCTATCTCATTCACACTCTCTTTGACTCTCTCACTCTATCTCATTCACACTCTCTCTGACTCTCTCACTCTATCTCATTCACTCTCTCTCTGACTCTCTATCTCATTCACACTCTCTCTCTCTCACTCTAACTCATTCACATTCTCTCTCTCTCTATCTCATTCACACTCTGACTCACTCACTCTATCTGATTCACACTCTCTCTCTCACTCCTTCTCATTCACACACTCTCTCTGACTCTCTGACTCTATCTCATTCATTTTCTCTCTGACTCTCACCTTTTCTCATTCACACTTTCTCTGACTCTCTCACTCTATCTCATTCACACTCTCTCTGACTCTCTCACTCTATCTCATTCACACTCTGACTCTCTCACTCTATCTCATTCACAGTCTCTCTCTCTCTATCTCATTCACACTCTCTCTGACTCTCTCACTCTATCTCATTCACACTCTCTCTCTCACTCTATCTCATTCACTCTCTCTCTCTGACTCTCTCACTCTATCTCATTCACACTCTCTCTCTCACTCCTTCTCATTCACTCTCTCTCTCTCTGGCTCTCACTCTATCTCATTCACACTCTCTCGCTCTATCTCATTCACTCTCTCTCTCTGATTCTCTCACTCTTTCTCATTCACAATCTCTCTGACTCTCTCACTCTATCTCATTCACACTCTCTCTGTCTCTCTCAATCTATCTCATTCACACTCTCTATCTGACTCTCTCACTCTATCTCATTCACACTCTCTCTGACTCTCTCGCTCTATCTCATTCACACTTACTTTGACTCTCTCACTCTATCTCATTCACACTCTCTCTGACTCTCTCACTCTATCTCATTCACTCTCTCTCTGACTCTCTATCTCATTCACACACTCTCTCTCTCACTCTAACTCATTCACATTCTCTCTCTCTCTATCTCATTCACACTCTGACTCTCTCACTCTATCTGATTCACACTCTCTCTCTCACTCCTTCTCATTCACTCTCTCTCTCTGACTCTCTGACTCTATCTCATTCATTTTCTCTCTGACTCTCACCGTTTGTCATTCACACTCTCTCGCTCTATCTCATTCACTCTCTCTCTCTGACTCATTCACTCTATCTCATTCACACTCTGACTCTCTCACTATATCTCATTCACACTCTCTCTGTCTCTCTCACTCTATCTCATTCACACTCTCTATCTGACTCTCTCACTCTATCTCATTCACACTCTCTCTGACTCTCACTCTATCTCATTCACACTCTCTCTCTCACTCTATCTCATTCACTCTCTCTCTGACTCATTCACTCTATCTCATTCACAATCTCTCTGACTCTCTCACTCTATCCCATTCACAATCTCTCTGGCTCTCTCACACTATATCAATCACACTCTCTCTGTCTCTCTCACTCTATCTCATCCACACTCTCTCTATCTCTCTCTCATTCACACTCTCTCTGACTCTCTCACTCTATCTCATTCAATCTCTCTCTCTCACTCTCTCACTCTATCTCATTCACACTCTCTCTCTCACTCTATCTCATTCACTCTCTCTCTCTCATTCTCTCTCTCTATCTCATTCACAATCTCTCTCACTCTCTCACTCTGTCTCATTTACACATTCTCTCAGTCTCTCACTCTATCTCATTCCCTTACTCCCTGACTCTCACCTATCTCATTCACACTCTCTGTGTCTCTCTCACTCTATCTCATTCACACTCTCTCTCTCACTCTATCTCATTCACTCTCTCTCTCAGACTCTCTCACTCTATCTCATTCACAATCTCTCTCTCACTCCTTCTCATTCACTCTCTCTCTCTGACTCTCCGACTCTATCTCATTCATTTTCTCTCTGACTCTCACCTTTTCTCATTCACACTTTCTCTGACTCTCTAACTCTATCTCATTCACTCTCTCTCTCACTGTATCTCATTCACACTCTCTCTCTTATTCTCTCACTCTATCTCATTCACACACTTTCTCTCTCTCTATCTCTCTCTCTCTCTCTCACTCTATCTCATTCACTCTCTCTCTGACTCGCTCACTCTATCTAATTCACACTCTCTCTGACTCTCTCACTCTATCTCATTCACACTCTGACTCTCTCACTCTATCTCTTTCACGCTCTCTCTCTATCTCATTCACTCTCTCTCTCTCTGACTCACACTCTATCTCATTCACACTCTCTCTGACTCTCTCACTCTATCTCATTCACGCTCTCTCTTTCTCTCTCACTCTATCTCATTCACACTCTCTCTCTCACTCCTTCTCATTCACTCTCTCTCTCTGACTCTCTGACTCTATCACATTCACTTTCTCTCTGACTCTCACCTTTTCTCATTCACACTTTCTCTGACTCTCTCACTCTATCTCATTCACACTCTCTCTCTCACTCTATCTCATTCTCTCTCTCTCTGGCTCTCACTTTATCTGATTCACACTCTCTCTCTCACTCTATCTCATTCACTCTCTCTGATTCTGTCACTCTATCTCATTCACCTTCTTTCTCTCTCTCTCTCTGTCTCATTCTTTCTCTCTCTCTCACTCTATCTCATTCACTCTCTCTCTGACTCTCTCACACTATCCCATTCACAATCACTCTGGCTCTCTCACACTATCCCATTCACAATCACTCTGGCTCTCTCACTCTATCTCATTCACGCTCTCTCTGTCTCTCTCACTCTATCTCATTCACACTCTCTCTCTCACTCCTTCTCATTCACTCTCTCTCTCTGACTCTCTGACTCTATCTCATTCATTTTCTCTCTGACTCTCACCTTTTCTCTTTCATACTTTCTCTGTCTCTCTCACTCTATCTCATTCACACTCTCTCTCTCACTCTATCTCATTCACTCTCTCTCTCTGATTCTCTCATTCTATCTCATTCACCTTCTTTCTCTCTCTCTCTCTGTCTCATTCTTTCTCTCTCTCTCACTCTATCTCATTCACTCTCTCTCTGACTCATTCACTCTATCTCATTCACACTCTCTCTGACTCTCTCACACTATCCCATTCACAATCACTCTGGCTCTCTCACTCTATCTCATTCACGCTCTCTCTGTCTCTCTCACTCTATCTCATTCACACTCTCTCTCTCACTCCTTCTCATTCACTCTCTCTCTCTGACTCTCTGACTCTATCTCATTCATTTTCTCTCTGACTCTCACCTTTTCTCTTTCACACTTTCTCTGTCTCTCTCACTCTATCTCATTCACACTCTCTCTCTCACTCTATCTCATTCACTCTCTCTCTCTGGCTCACACTCTATCTCATTCATACTCTCTCTCTCTCGCTCTATCTCTTTCACTCTCTCTCTATGATTCTCTCACTCTATCTCATTCACACTCTCTCTCTATCTCATTCACTCTCTCTCAGACTCATTCACTCTATCTCATTCACATTCTCTCTGACTCTCTCACTCTATCTCATTCACACTCTGACTCTCTCACTCTATCTCATTCACACTCTCTCTCTCACACTATCTCATTCTCTCTCTCTCTGACTCACTCTACCTCTTTCACACTCTCTCTCTATCTCATTCACTCTCTCTCTCTCTGACTCTCACTCTATCTCATTCACACTCTCTCTGACTCTCTCACTCTATCTCATTCACACTCTGACTCTCTCACTCTATCTCATTCACAGTCTCTCTCTCTCTATCTCATTCACACTCTCTCTGACTCTCTCACTCTATCTCATTCACACTCTCTCTCTCACTCTATCTCATTCACTCTCTCTCTCTGACTCTCTCACTCTATCTCATTCACACTCTCTCTCTCACTCCTTCTCATTCACTCTCTCTCTTTGGCTCTCACTCTATCTCATTCACACTCTCTCGCTCTATCTCATTCACTCTCTCTCTCTGATTCTCTCACTCTTTCTCATTCACAATCTCTCTGACTCTCTCACTCTATCTCATTCACACTCTCTCTGTCTCTCTCAATCTATCTCATTCACACTCTCTATCTGACTCTCTCACTCTATCTCATTCACACTCTCTCTGACACTCTCGCTCTATCTCATTCACACTCTCTTTGACTCTCTCACTCTATCTCATTCACACTCTCTCTGACTCTCTCACTCTATCTCATTCACTCTCTCTCTGACTCTCTATCTCATTCACACACTCTCTCTCTCACTCTAACTCATTCACATTCTCTCTCTCTCTATCTCATTCACACTCTGACTCTCTCACTCTATCTGATTCACACTCTCTCTCTCACTCCTTCTCATTAACTCTCTCTCTCTGACTCTCTGACTCTATCTCATTCATTTTCTCTCTGACTCTCACCTTTTCTCATTCACACTTTCTCTGACTCTCTCACTCTATCTCATTCACACTCTCTCTCTCACTCCTTCTCATTCACTCTCTCTCTCTGACTCTCTGACTCTATCTCATTCATTTTCTCTCTGACTCTCACCTTTTCTCATTCACACTTTCTCTGACTCTCTCACTCTATCTCATTCACACTCTCTCTCTCACTCTATCTCATTCTCTCTCACTCTGGCTCTCACTTTATCTGATTCACACTCTCTCACTCTATCTCATTCACTCTCTCTGATTCTCTCACTCTATCTCATTCACCTTCTTTCTCTCTCTCTCTGTCTCATTCTTTCTCTCTCTCTCACTCTATCTCATTCACTCTCTCTCAGACTCATTCACTCTATCTCATTCACACTCTCTCTGACTCATTCACTCTATCTCATTCACATTCTCTCTGACTCTCTCACTCTATCTCATTCACACTCTGACTCTCTCACTCTATCTCATTCACACTCTCTCTCTCACTCTATCTCATTCTCTCTCTCTCTGACTCACTCTATCTCTTTCACACTCTCTCTCTATCTCATTCACTCTCTCTCTCTCTGACTCTCACTCTATCTCATTCACACTCTCTCTGAAAATCTCACTCTATCTCATTCACACTCTGACTCTCTCACTCTATCTCATTCACAGTCTCTCTCTCTATCTCATTCACTCTCTCTCTCTGACTCTCTCACTCTATCTCATTCACACTCTCTCTCTCACTCCTTCTCATTCACTCTCTCTCTCTGACTCTCTGACTCTATCTCATTCATTTTCTCTCTGACTCTCACCTTTTCTCATTCACACTTTCTCTGACTCTCTCACTCTATCTCATTCACACTCTCTCTCTCACTCTATCTCATTCTCTCTCACTCTGGCTCTCACTTTATCTGATTCACACTCTCTCACTCTATCTCATTCACTCTCTCTGATTCTCTCACTCTATCTCATTCACCTTCTTTCTCTCTCTCTCTGTCTCATTCTTTCTCTCTCTCTCACTCTATCTCATTCACTCTCTCTCAGACTCATTCACTCTATCTCATTCACACTCTCTCTGACTCATTCACTCTATCTCATTCACATTCTCTCTGACTCTCTCACTCTATCTCATTCACACTCTGACTCTCTCACTCTATCTCATTCACACTCTCTCTCTCACTCTATCTCATTCTCTCTCTCTCTGACTCACTCTATCTCTTTCACACTCTCTCTCTATCTCATTCACTCTCTCTCTCTCTGACTCTCACTCTATCTCATTCACACTCTCTCTGAAAATCTCACTCTATCTCATTCACACTCTGACTCTCTCACTCTATCTCATTCACAGTCTCTCTCTCTATCTCATTCACTCTCTCTCTCTGACTCTCTCACTCTATCTCATTCACACTCTCTCTCTCACTCCTTCTCATTCACTCTTTCTCTCTGGCTCTCACTCTATCTCATTCACACTCTCTCGCTCTATCTCATTCACTCTCTCTCTCTGATTCTCTCACTCTTTCTCATTCACACTCTCTCTGACTCTCTCACTCTATCTCATTCACACTCTCTCTGTCTCTCTCACTCTATCTCATTCACACTCTCTATCTGACTCTCTCACTCTATCTCATTCACACTCTCTCTGACTCTCTCGCTCTATCTCATTCACACTCTCTTTGACTCTCTCACTCTATCTCATTCACACTCTCTCTGACTCTCTCACTCTATCTCATTCACTCTCTCTCTGACTCTCTATCTCATTCACACTCTCTCTCTCTCACTCTAACTCATTCACATTCTCTCTCTCTCTATCTCATTCACACTCTGACACTCTCACTCTATCTGATTCACACTCTCTCTCTCACTCCTTCTCATTCACTCTCTCTCTCTGACTCTCTGACTCTATCTCATTCATTTTCTCTCTGACTCTCACCTTTTCTCATTCACACTTTCTCTGACTCTCTCACTCTATCTCATTCACACTCTCTCTGACTCTCTCACTCTATCTCATTCACACTCTGACTCTCTCACTCTATCTCATTCACAGTCTCTCTCTCTCTATCTCATTCACAATCTCTCTGACTCTCTCACTCTATCTCATTCACACTCTCTCTCTCTCTCTATCTCATTCACTCTCTCTCTCTGACTCTCTCACTCTATCTCATTCACACTCTCTCTCTCACTCCTTCTCATTCACTCTCTCTCTCTGGCTCTCACTCTATCTCATTCACACTCTCTCGCTCTATCTCATTCACTCTCTTTCTCTGATTCTCTCACTCTTTCTCATTCACAATCTCTCTGACTCTCTCACTCTATCTCATTCACACTCTCTCTGTCTCTCTCAATCTATCTCATTCACACTCTCTATCTGACTCTCTCACTCTATCTCATTCACACTCTCTCTGACTCTCTCGCTCTATCTCATTCACACTCTCTTTGACTCTCTCACTCTATCTCATTCACACTCTCTCTGACTCTCTCACTCTATCTCATTCACTCTCTCTCTGACTCTCTATCTCATTCACACACTCTCTCTCTCACTCTAACTCATTCACATTCTCTCTCTCTCTATCTCATTCACACTCTGACTCTCTCACTCTATCTGATTCACACTCTCTCTCTCACTCCTTCTCATTCACTCTCTCTCTCTGACTCTCTGACTCTATCTCATTCATTTTCTCTCTGACTCTCACCTTTTCTCATTCACACTTTCTCTGACTCTCTCACTCTATCTCATTCACAATCTCTCTCTCACTCCTTCTCATTCACTCTCTCTCTCTGACTCTCTGACTCTATCTCATTCATTTTCTCTCTGACTCTCACCTTTTCTCATTCACACTTTCTCTGACTCTCTCACTCTATCTCATTCACACTCTCTCTCTCACTCTATCTCATTCTCTCTCACTCTGGCTCTCACTTTATCTGATTCACACTCTCTCACTCTATCTCATTCACTCTCTCTGATTCTCTCACTCTATCTCATTCACCTTCTTTCTCTCTCTCTCTGTCTCATTCTTTCTCTCTCTCTCACTCTATCTCATTCACTCTCTCTCAGACTCATTCACTCTATCTCATTCACACTCTCTCTGACTCATTCACTCTATCTCATTCACATTCTCTCTGACTCTCTCACTCTATCTCATTCACACTCTGACTCTCTCACTCTATCTCATTCACACTCTCTCTCTCACTCTATCTCATTCTCTCTCTCTCTGACTCACTCTAACTCTTTCACACTCTCTCTCTATCTCATTCACTCTCTCTCTCTCTGACTCTCACTCTATCTCATTCACACTCTCTCTGAAAATCTCACTCT
This sequence comes from Carcharodon carcharias, assembly GCF_017639515.1. NCBI lineage: Eukaryota > Metazoa > Chordata > Chondrichthyes > Lamniformes > Lamnidae > Carcharodon > Carcharodon carcharias. The sequence continues at coordinate 447,628 of NW_024470882.1, forward strand.
ATCTCATTCACACTCTGACTCTCTCACTCTATCTCATTCACAGTCTCTCTCTCTATCTCATTCACACTCTCTCTGACTCTCTCACTCTATCTCATTCACACTCTCTCTCTCACTCCTTCTCATTCACTCTTTCTCTCTGGCTCTCACTCTATCTCATTCACACTCTCTCGCTCTATCTCATTCACTCTCTCTCTCTGATTCTCTCACTCTTTCTCATTCACACTCTCTCTGACTCTCTCACTCTATCTCATTCACACTCTCTCTGTCTCTCTCACTCTATCTCATTCACACTCTCTATCTGACTCTCTCACTCTATCTCATTCACACTCTCTGACTCTCTCGCTCTATCTCATTCACACTCTCTTTGACTCTCTCACTCTATCTCATTCACACTCTCTCTGACTCTCTCACTCTATCTCATTCACTCTCTCTCTGACTCTCTATCTCATTCACACTCTCTCTCTCTCACTCTAACTCATTCACATTCTCTCTCTCTCTATCTCATTCACACTCTGACTCTCTCACTCTATCTGATTCACACTCTCTCTCTCACTCCTTCTCATTCACTCTCTCTCTCTGACTCTCTGACTCTATCTCATTCATTTTCTCTCTGACTCTCACCTTTTCTCATTCACACTTTCTCTGACTCTCTCACTCTATCTCATTCACACTCTCTCTCTCACTCCTTCTCATTCACTCTCTCTCTCTGACTCTCTGACTCTATCTCATTCATTTTCTCTCTGACTATCACCTTTTCTCATTCACACTTTCTCTGACTCTCTCACTCTATCTCATTCACACTCTCTCTCTCACTCTATCTCATTCTCTCTCACTCTGGCTCTCACTTTATCTGATTCACACTCTCTCTCTCACTCTATCTCATTCACTCTCTCTGATTCTCTCACTCTATCTCATTCACCTTCTTTCTCTCTCTCTCTGTCTCATTCTTTCTCTCTCTCTCACTCTATCTCATTCACTCTCTCTCAGACTCATTCACTCTATCTCATTCACACTCTCTCTGACTCATTCACTCTATCTCATTCACATTCTCTCTGACTCTCTCACTCTATCTCATTCACACTCTGACTCTCTCACTCTATCTCATTCACACTCTCTCACTCTATCTCATTCTCTCTCTCTCTGACTCACTCTATCTCTTTCACACTCTCTCTCTATCTCATTCACTCTCTCTCTCTCTGACTCTCACTCTATCTCATTCACACTCTCTCTGAAAATCTCACTCTATCTCATTCACACTCTGACTCTCTCACTCTATCTCATTCACAGTCTCACTCTCTATCTCATTCACACTCTCTCTGACTCTCTCACTCTATCTCATTCACACTCTCTCTCTCACTCTATCTCATTCACTCTCTCTCTCTGACTCTCTCACTCTATCTCATTCACACTCTCTCTCTCACTCCTTCTCATTCACTCTTTCTCTCTGGCTCTCACTCTATCTCATTCACACTCTCTCGCTCTATCTCATTCACTCTCTCTGATTCTCTCACTCTTTCTCATTCACACTCTCTCTGACTCTCACTCTATCTCATTCACACTCTCTCTGTCTCTCTCACTCTATCTCATTCACACTCTCTATCTGACTCTCTCACTCTATCTCATTCACACTCTCTCTGACTCTCTCGCTCTATCTCATTCACACTCTCTTTGACTCTCTCACTCTATCTCATTCACACACTCTCTGACTCTCTCACTCTATCTCATTCACTCTCTCTCTGACTCTCTATCTCATTCACACTCTCTCTCTCTCACTCTAACTCATTCACATTCTCTCTCTCTCTATCTCATTCACACTCTGACTCTCTCACTCTATCTGATTCACACTCTCTCTCTCACACTATCTTATTCGCTCTCTCTCTCTGACTCTCTCACTCTATCTCATTCACACTCTCTCTGACTCTCTCACTCTATCTCATTCACTCTCTCTCTGACTCTCTATCTCATTCACACACTCTCTCTCTCACTCTAACTCATTCACATTCTCTCTCTCTCTATCTCATTCACACTCTGACTCTCTCACTCTATCTGATTCACACTCTCTCTCTCACTCCTTCTCATTAACTCTCTCTCTCTGACTCTCTGACTCTATCTCATTCATTTTCTCTCTGACTCTCACCTTTTCTCATTCACACTTTCTCTGACTCTCTCACTCTATCTCATTCACACTCTCTCTCTCACTCCTTCTCATTCACTCTCTCTCTCTGACTCTCTGACTCTATCTCATTCATTTTCTCTCTGACTCTCACCTTTTCTCATTCACACTTTCTCTGACTCTCTCACTCTATCTCATTCACACTCTCTCTCTCACTCTATCTCATTCTCTCTCACTCTGGCTCTCACTTTATCTGATTCACACTCTCTCACTCTATCTCATTCACTCTCTCTGATTCTCTCACTCTATCTCATTCACCTTCTTTCTCTCTCTCTCTGTCTCATTCTTTCTCTCTCTCTCACTCTATCTCATTCACTCTCTCTCAGACTCATTCACTCTATCTCATTCACACTCTCTCTGACTCATTCACTCTATCTCATTCACATTCTCTCTGACTCTCTCACTCTATCTCATTCACACTCTGACTCTCTCACTCTATCTCATTCACACTCTCTCTCTCACTCTATCTCATTCTCTCTCTCTCTGACTCACTCTATCTCTTTCACACTCTCTCTCTATCTCATTCACTCTCTCTCTCTCTGACTCTCACTCTATCTCATTCACACTCTCTCTGAAAATCTCACTCTATCTCATTCACACTCTGACTCTCTCACTCTATCTCATTCACAGTCTCTCTCTCTATCTCATTCACACTCTCTCTGACTCTCTCACTCTATCTCATTCACACTCTCTCTCTCACTCTATCTCATTCACTCTCTCTCTCTGACTCTCTCACTCTATCTCATTCACACTCTCTCTCTCACTCCTTCTCATTCACTCTTTCTCTCTGGCTCTCACTCTATCTCATTCACACTCTCTCGCTCTATCTCATTCACTCTCTCTCTCTGATTCTCTCACTCTTTCTCATTCACACTCTCTCTGACTCTCTCACTCTATCTCATTCACACTCTCTCTGTCTCTCTCACTCTATCTCATTCACACTCTCTATCTGACTCTCTCACTCTATCTCATTCACACTCTCTCTGACTCTCTCGCTCTATCTCATTCACACTCTCTTTGACTCTCTCACTCTATCTCATTCACACTCTCTCTGACTCTCTCACTCTATCTCATTCACTCTCTCTCTGACTCTCTATCTCATTCACACTCTCTCTCTCTCACTCTAACTCATTCACATTCTCTCTCTCTCTATCTCATTCACACTCTGACACTCTCACTCTATCTGATTCACACTCTCTCTCTCACTCCTTCTCATTCACTCTCTCTCTCTGACTCTCTGACTCTATCTCATTCATTTTCTCTCTGACTCTCACCTTTTCTCATTCACACTTTCTCTGACTCTCTCACTCTATCTCATTCACACTCTCTCTGACTCTCTCACTCTATCTCATTCACACTCTGACTCTCTCACTCTATCTCATTCACAGTCTCTCTCTCTCTATCTCATTCACAATCTCTCTGACTCTCTCACTCTATCTCATTCACACTCTCTCTCTCTCTCTATCTCATTCACTCTCTCTCTCTGACTCTCTCACTCTATCTCATTCACACTCTCTCTCTCACTCCTTCTCATTCACTCTCTCTCTCTGGCTCTCACTCTATCTCATTCACACTCTCTCGCTCTATCTCATTCACTCTCTCTCTCTGATTCTCTCACTCTTTCTCATTCACAATCTCTCTGACTCTCTCACTCTATCTCATTCACACTCTCTCTGTCTCTCTCAATCTATCTCATTCACACTCTCTATCTGACTCTCTCACTCTATCTCATTCACACTCTCTCTGACTCTCTCGCTCTATCTCATTCACACTCTCTTTGACTCTCTCACTCTATCTCATTCACACTCTCTCTGACTCTCTCACTCTATCTCATTCACTCTCTCTCTGACTCTCTATCTCATTCACACACTCTCTCTCTCACTCTAACTCATTCACATTCTCTCTCTCTCTATCTCATTCACACTCTGACTCTCTCACTCTATCTGATTCACACTCTCTCTCTCACTCCTTCTCATTCACTCTCTCTCTCTGACTCTCTGACTCTATCTCATTCATTTTCTCTCTGACTCTCACCTTTTCTCATTCACACTTTCTCTGACTCTCTCACTCTATCTCATTCACAATCTCTCTCTCACTCCTTCTCATTCACTCTCTCTCTCTGACTCTCTGACTCTATCTCATTCATTTTCTCTCTGACTCTCACCTTTTCTCATTCACACTTTCTCTGTTCTCTCACTCTATCTCATTCACACTCTCTCTCTCACTCTATCTCATTCTCTCTCACTCTGGCTCTCACTTTATCTGATTCACACTCTCTCACTCTATCTCATTCACTCTCTCTGATTCTCTCACTCTATCTCATTCACCTTCTTTCTCTCTCTCTCTGTCTCATTCTTTCTCTCTCTCTCACTCTATCTCATTCACTCTCTCTCAGACTCATTCACTCTATCTCATTCACACTCTCTCTGACTCATTCACTCTATCTCATTCACATTCTCTCTGACTCTCTCACTCTATCTCATTCACACTCTGACTCTCTCACTCTATCTCATTCACACTCTCTCTCTCACTCTATCTCATTCTCTCTCTCTCTGACTCACTCTAACTCTTTCACACTCTCTCTCTATCTCATTCACTCTCTCTCTCTCTGACTCTCACTCTATCTCATTCACACTCTCTCTGAAAATCTCACTCTATCTCATTCACACTCTGACTCTCTCACTCTATCTCATTCACAGTCTCTCTCTCTATCTCATTCACACTCTCTCTGACTCTCTCACTCTATCTCATTCACACTCTCTCTCTCACTCTATCTCATTCACTCTCTCTCTCTGACTCTCTCACTCTATCTCATTCACACTCTCTCTCTCACTCCTTCTCATTCACTCTTTCTCTCTGGCTCTCACTCTATCTCATTCACACTCTCTCGCTCTATCTCATTCACTCTCTCTCTCTGATTCTCTCACTCTTTCTCATTCACACTCTCTCTGACTCTCTCACTCTATCTCATTCACACTCTCTCTGTCTCTCTCACTCTATCTCATTCACACTCTCTATCTGACTCTCTCACTCTATCTCATTCACACTCTCTCTGACTCTCTCGCTCTATCTCATTCACACTCTCTTTGACTCTCTCACTCTATCTCATTCACACTCTCTCTGACTCTCTCACTCTATCTCATTCACTCTCTCTCTGACTCTCTATCTCATTCACACTCTCTCTCTCTCACTCTAACTCATTCACATTCTCTCTCTCTCTATCTCATTCACACTCTGACTCTCTCACTCTATCTGATTCACACTCTCTCTCTCACTCCTTCTCATTCACTCTCTCTCTCTGACTCTCTGACTCTATCTCATTCATTTTCTCTCTGACTCTCACCTTTTCTCATTCACACTTTCTCTGACTCTCTCACTCTATCTCATTCACACTCTCTCTCTCACTCCTTCTCATTCACTCTCTCTCTCTGACTCTCTGACTCTATCTCATTCATTTTCTCTCTGACTATCACCTTTTCTCATTCACACTTTCTCTGACTCTCTCACTCTATCTCATTCACACTCTCTCTCTCACTCTATCTCATTCTCTCTCACTCTGGCTCTCACTTTATCTGATTCACACTCTCTCTCTCACTCTATCTCATTCACTCTCTCTGATTCTCTCACTCTATCTCATTCACCTTCTTTCTCTCTCTCTCTGTCTCATTCTTTCTCTCTCTCTCACTCTATCTCATTCACTCTCTCTCAGACTCATTCACTCTATCTCATTCACACTCTCTCTGACTCATTCACTCTATCTCATTCACATTCTCTCTGACTCTCTCACTCTATCTCATTCACACTCTGACTCTCTCACTCTATCTCATTCACACTCTCTCACTCTATCTCATTCTCTCTCTCTCTGACTCACTCTATCTCTTTCACACTCTCTCTCTATCTCATTCACTCTCTCTCTCTCTGACTCTCACTCTATCTCATTCACACTCTCTCTGAAAATCTCACTCTATCTCATTCACACTCTGACTCTCTCACTCTATCTCATTCACAGTCTCACTCTCTATCTCATTCACACTCTCTCTGACTCTCTCACTCTATCTCATTCACACTCTCTCTCTCACTCTATCTCATTCACTCTCTCTCTCTGACTCTCTCACTCTATCTCATTCACACTCTCTCTCTCACTCCTTCTCATTCACTCTTTCTCTCTGGCTCTCACTCTATCTCATTCACACTCTCTCGCTCTATCTCATTCACTCTCTCTCTCTGATTCTCTCACTCTTTCTCATTCACACTCTCTCTGACTCTCTCACTCTATCTCATTCACACTCTCTCTGTCTCTCTCACTCTATCTCATTCACACTCTCTATCTGACTCTCTCACTCTATCTCATTCACACTCTCTCTGACTCTCTCGCTCTATCTCATTCACACTCTCTTTGACTCTCTCACTCTATCTCATTCACACACTCTCTGACTCTCTCACTCTATCTCATTCACTCTCTCTCTGACTCTCTATCTCATTCACACTCTCTCTCTCTCACTCTAACTCATTCACATTCTCTCTCTCTCTATCTCATTCACACTCTGACTCTCTCACTCTATCTGATTCACACTCTCTCTCTCACACTATCTTATTCGCTCTCTCTCTCTGACTCTCTCACTCTATCTCATTCACACTCTCTCTGACTCTCTCACTCTATCTCATTCACTCTCTCTCTGACTCTCTATCTCATTCACACACTCTCTCTCTCACTCTAACTCATTCACATTCTCTCTCTCTCTATCTCATTCACACTCTGACTCTCTCACTCTATCTGATTCACACTCTCTCTCTCACTCCTTCTCATTAACTCTCTCTCTCTGACTCTCTGACTCTATCTCATTCATTTTCTCTCTGACTCTCACCTTTTCTCATTCACACTTTCTCTGACTCTCTCACTCTATCTCATTCACACTCTCTCTCTCACTCCTTCTCATTCACTCTCTCTCTCTGACTCTCTGACTCTATCTCATTCATTTTCTCTCTGACTCTCACCTTTTCTCATTCACACTTTCTCTGACTCTCTCACTCTATCTCATTCACACTCTCTCTTACTCTCTCACTCTATCTCATTCACACTCTCTCTCTCACTCTATCTCTTTCACTCTCTCCCTCTGACTGTCTCACTCTATCTCATTCACACTCTCTCTCTCACTCGTTCTCATTCACTCTCTCTCTCTGACTCTCTGACTCTATCTCATTCACTTTCTTTCTGACTCTCACCTTTTCTCATTCACACTTTCTCTGACTCACTCACTCTATCTATTCACACTCTCTCACTCTATCCCATTCACTCTCTCTCTCTGATTCTCTCACTCTACCTCATTCACACTCTTTCGCTCTCTCTCTCTCTCTGTCTCATTCACTCTTTCTCTCTCACTCTATCTCATTCACTCTCTCTCTGACTCATTCACTCTATCTCATTCACACTTTCTCTGACTCTCTCACTCTATCCCATTCACAATCTCTCTGGCTCTCTCACTCTATCTCATTCACGTTCTGTCTCTCTCACTCTATCTCATTCACACTCTCTCTCTCACTCCTTCTCATTCACTCTCTCTCTCTGACTCTCTGACTCTATCTCATTCATTTTCTCTCTGACTCTCACCTTTTCTCATTCACACTTTCTCTGACTCTCTCACTCTATCTCATTCACACTCTCTCTCTCACTCTATCTCATTCACTCTCTCTCTCGCTCTATCTCATTCACTCTCTCTCTCTGATTCTCTCACTCTATCTCATTCACACACTCTCTCTCTCTCTATCTCATTCAATCTCTCTCTCTCGCTCTATCTCATTCACTCTCTCTGATTCTCTCACTCTATCTCATTCACACTCTCTCTCTCTCTGTCTCATTCACTCTCTCTCTCTCACTCTATCTCATTCACTCTCTCTCTGAATCATTCACTCAATCTCATTCACACTCTCTCTGACTCTCTCACTCTATCTCATTCACACTCTGACTCTCTCACTCTATCTCATTCACACTCTCTCTCTCACTCTATCTCATTCACACTCTCTCTCTGACTCTCTCTCTCTATCTCATTCACTCTCTCTCTCTCACTCTATCTCATTTTCTCTCTCTCAGACTCATTCACTCTATCTCATTCACACTCTCTCTGACTCTCTCACTCTATCTCATTCACATTCTCTCTGACTCTCTCACTCTATCTCATTCACAATCTGACTCTCTCACACTATCTCATTCACACTCTCTCTCTCACTCTATCTCATTCTCTCTCTCTCTGACTCACTCTATCTCTTTCACAGTCTCTCTCTCTCTATCTCATTCACACTCTCTCTGACTCTCTCACTCTATCTCATTCACAATCTCTCTCTCACTCTATCTCATTCACTCTCTCTCTCTGACTCTCTCACTCTATCTCATTCACAGTCTCTCTCTCACTCCTTCTCATTCACTCTCTCTCTCTGGCTCTCACTCTATCTCATTCACACTCTCTCGCTCTATCTCATTCACTCTCTCTCTCTGATTCTCTCACTCTTTCTCATTCACACTCTCTCTGACTCTCTCACTCTATCTCATTCACACTCTGTCTCTCTCACTCTATCTCATTCACACTCTCTCTGTCTCTCTCACTCTATCTCATTCACACAGTCTCTCTCTCTCTCTATCTCATTCACTCTCTCTGTCACTCTATCTCATTCACTCACTCTCAGACTCATTCACTCTATCTCATTCACACTCTCTCTGACTCTCTCACTCTATCTCATTCACACTCTCTCTGAATCTCTCACTCTATCTCATTCACACTCTGACTCTCTCACTCTATCTCATTCACACTCTGACTCTCTCACTCTATCTCATTCACACACTCTCTCTCACTCTATCTCATTCTCTCTCTCTCTGACTCTCTCACTCTATCTCTTTCACACTCTCTCTCTATCTCATTCACTCTCTCTCTCTGACTCTCACTCTATCTCATTCACACTCTCTCTGACTCTCTCACTCTATCTCATTCACACTCTGACTCTCTCACTCTATCTCATTCACAGTCTCTCTCTCGCTATCTCATTCGCACTCTCTATTACTCTCTCACTCTATCTCATTCACACTCTCTCTCTCACTCTATCTCATTCACTCTCTCCCTCTTACTGTCTCACTCTATCTCATTCACACTCTCTCTCTCACTCCTTCTCATTCACTCTCTCTCTCTGACTCTCTGACTCTATCTCATTCACTTTCTTTCTGAGTCTCACCTTTTCTCATTCACACTTTCTCTGACTCTCTCACTCTATCTATTCACACTCTCTCACTCTATCTCATTCACTCTCTCTCTCTGATTCTCTCACTCTACCTCATTCACACTCTTTCTCTCTCTCTCTCTCTCTCTCTGTCTCATTCACTCTTTCTCTCTCACTCTATCTCATTCACTCTCTCTCTGACTCATTCACTCTATCTCATTCACACTTTCTCTGACTCTCTCACTCTATCCCATTCACAATCTCTCTGGCTCTCTCACTCTATCTCATTCACGCTCTCTCTGTCTCTCTCACTCTATCTCATTCACACTCTCTCTCTCACTCCTTCTCATTCACTCTCTCTCTCTGACTCTCTGACCCTATCTCATTCATTTTCTCTCTGACTCTCACCTTTTCTCATTCACACTTTCTCTGACTCTCTCACTCTATCTCATTCACGCTCTCTCTCTCACTCTATCTCATTCACTCTCTCTCTCGCTCTATCTCATTCACTCTCTCTCTCTGATTCTCTCACTCTATCTCATTCACACACTCTCTCTCTCTCTATCTCATTCACTCTCTCTCTCTCGCTCTATCTCATTCACTCTCTCTGATTCTCTCACTCTATCTCATTCACACTCTCTCTCTCTCTGTGTCATTCACTCTCTCTCTCTCACTCTATCTCATTCACTCTCTCTCTGAATCATTCACTCAATCTCATTCACACTCTCTCTGACTCTCTCACTCTATCTCATTCACACTCTCTCGGACTCTCTCACTCTATCTCATTCACACTCTCTCTCTCACTCTATCTCATTCACACTCTCTCTCTGACTCTCTCTCTCTATCTCATTCACAATCTCTCTCACTCTGTCTCATTTACACATTCTCTCAGTCTCTCACTCTATCTCATTCCCTTTCTCCCTGACTCTCACTCTATCTCATTCACGCTCTATCTGTCTATCTCATTCTATATCATTCACACTCTCTCTGAATCTCTCACTCTATCTCATTCACACTCTCTCTCTCTCTCACTCTATCTCATTCACACTCTCTCTGACTCTCTCACTCTATCTCATTCACAATCTGACTCTCTCACTCTATCTCATTCACACACTCTCTCTCACTCTATCTCATTCTCTCTCTCTCTGACTCTCTCACTCTATCTCTTTCACACTCTCTCTCTATCTCATTCACTCTCTCTCTCTGACTCTCACTCTATCTCATTCACACTCTCTCTGACTCTCTCACTCTATCTCATTCACACTCTGACTCGCTCACTCTATCTCATTCACAGTCTCTCTCTCTCTATCTCATTCGCACTATCTCTTACTCTCTCACTCTATCTCATTCACACTCTCTCTCTCACTCTATCTCTTTCACTCTCTCCCTCTGACTGTCTCACTCTATCTCATTCACACTCTCTCTCTCACTCCTTCTCATTCACTCTCTCTCTCTGACTCTCTGACTCTATCTCATTCACTTTCTTTCTGACTCTCACCTTTTCTCATTCACACTTTCTCTGACTCACTCACTCTATCTATTCACACTCTCTCACTTTATCCCATTCACTCTCTCTCTCTGATTCTCTCACTCTACCTCATTCACACTCTTTCTCTCTCTCTCTCTCTCTGTCTCATTCACTCTTTCTCTCTCACTCTATCTCATTCACTCTCTCTCTGACTCATTCACTCTATCTCATTCACACTTTCTCTGACTCTCTCACTCTATCCCATTCACAATCTCTCTGGCTCTCTCACTCTATCTCATTCACAGTCTCGCTCTCTCTATCTCTTTCGCACTCTCTCTTACTCTCTCACTCTATCTCATTCACTCTCTCCCTCTGACTGTCTCACTCTATCTCATTCACACTCTCTCTCTCACTCCTTCTCATTCACTCTCTCTCTCTGACTCTCTGACTCTATCTCATTCACTTTCTTTCTGAATCTCACCTTTTCTCATTCACACTTTCTCTGACTCTCTCACTCTATCTCATTCACACTCTCTCTGACTCTCTCACTCTATCTCATTCACACTCTGACTCTCTCACTCTATCTCATTCACAGTCTCTCTCTCTCTATCTCATTCGCACTATCTCTTACTCTCTCACTCTATCTCATTCACACTCTCTCTCTCACTCTATCTCTTTCACTCTCTCCCTCTGACTGTCTCACTCTATCTCATTCACACTCTCTCTCTCACTCCTTCTCATTCACTCTCTCTCTCTGACTCTCTGACTCTATCTCATTCACTTTCTTTCTGACTCTCACCTTTTCTCATTCACACTTTCTCTGACTCACTCACTCTATCTATTCACACTCTCTCACTCTATCCCATTCACTCTCTCTCTCTGATTCTCTCACTCTACCTCATTCACACTCTTTCTCTCTCTCTCTCTCTGTCTCATTCACTCTTTCTCTCTCACTCTATCTCATTCACTCTCTCTCTGACTCATTCACTCTATCTCATTCACACTTTCTCTGACTCTCTCACTCTATCCCATTCACAATCTCTCTGGCTCTCTCACTCTATCTCATTCACAGTCTCGCTCTCTCTATCTCTTTCGCACTCTCTCTTACTCTCTCACTCTATCTCATTCACACTCTCTCTCTCAGTCTATCTCATTCGCACTCTCTCTGACTCTCTCACTCTATCTCATTCACACTCTCTCTCTCTCACTCTATCTCATTCACTCTCTCCCTCTGACTGTCTCACTCTATCTCATTCACACTCTCTCTCTCACTCCTTCTCATTCACTCTCTCTCTCTGACTCTCTGACTCTATCTCATTCACTTTCTTTCTGAGTCTCACCTTTTCTCATTCACACTTTCTCTGACTCTCTCACTCTATCTATTCACACTCTCTCACTCTATCTCATTCACTCTCTCTCTCTGATTCTCTCACTCTACCTCATTCACACTCTTTCTCTCTCTCTCTCTCTCTGTCTCATTCACTCTTTCTCTCTCACTCTATCTCATTCACTCTCTCTCTGACTCATTCACTCTATCTCATTCACACTTTCTCTGACTCTCTCACTCTATCCCATTCACAATCTCTCTGGCTCTCTCACTCTATCTCATTCACGTTCTGTCTCTCTCACTCTATCTCATTCACACTCTCTCACTCCTTCTCATTCACTCTCTCTCTCTGACTCTCTGACTCTATCTCATTCATTTTCTCTCTGACTCTCACCTTTTCTCATTCACACTTTCTCTGACTCTCTCACTCTATCTATTCACACTCTCTCACTCTATCTCATTCACTCTCTCTCTCTGATTCTCTCACTCTACCTCATTCACACTCTTTCTCTCTCTCTCTCTCTCTGTCTCATTCACTCTTTCTCTCTCACTCTATCTCATTCACTCTCTCTCTGACTCATTCACTCTATCTCATTCACACTTTCTCTGACTCTCTCACTCTATCCCATTCACAATCTCTCTGGCTCTCTCACTCTATCTCATTCACGTTCTGTCTCTCTCACTCTATCTCATTCACACTCTCTCACTCCTTCTCATTCACTCTCTCTCTCTGACTCTCTGACTCTATCTCATTCATTTTCTCTCTGACTCTCACCTTTTCTCATTCACACTTTCTCTGACTCTCTCACTCTATCTCATTCACTCTGTCTCACTCTATCTCATTCACTCTCTCTCTCGCTCTATCTCATTCACTCTGTCTCTCTGATTCTCTCACTCTATCTCATTCTTACTCTCTCTCTCTCTCTATCTCATTCAATCTCTCTCTCTCGCTCTATCTCATTCACTCTCTCTGATTCTCTCACTCTATCTCATTCACACTCTCTCTCTCTCTGTCTCATTCACTCTCTCTCTCTCACTCTATCTCATTCACTCTCTCTCTGAATCATTCACTCAATCTCATTCACACTCTCTCTGACTCTCTCACTCTATCTCATTAACACTCTGACTCTCTCACTCTATCTCATTCACACTCTCTCTCTCACTCTATCTCATTCACACTCTCTCTCTGACTCTCTCTCTCTATCTCATTCACAATCTCTCTCACTCTGTCTCATTTACACATTCTCTCAGTCTCTCACTCTATCTCATTCCCTTTCTCCCTGACTCTCACTCTATCTCATTCACGCTCTCTCTGTCTCTCTCATTCTATATCATTCACACTCTCTCTGACTCTCTCACTCTATCTCATTCACACTCTCTCTCTCTCTCTCACTCTATCTTATTCACACTCTCTCTGACTCTCTCACTCTATCTCATTCACAATCTGACTCTCTCACTCTATCTCATTCACACACTCTCTCTCACTCTATCTCATTCTCTCTCTCTCTGACTCTCTCACTCTATCTCTTTCACACTCTCTCTCTATCTCATTCACTCTCTCTCTCTCTGACTCTCACTCTATCTCATTCACACTGTCTCTGACAATCTCACTCTATCTCATTCACACTCTGACTCTCTCACTCTATCTCATTCACAGTCTCTCTCTCTCTATCTCATTCGCACTCTCTCTTACTCTCTCACTCTATCTCATTCACACTCTCTCTCTCACTCTATCTTATTCACACTCTCTTGCTCTATGTCATTCACTCTCTCTCTCTCTCTGACTCTCACTCTATCTCATTCACACTCTCTCTGACTCTCTCACTCTATCTCATTCACACTCTCTCTCTCTCACTCTATCTCATTCACTCTCTTTCTCTCACTCTCTCACTCTATCTCATTCACACTCTCTCTCTCACTCCTTCTCATTCACTCTCTCTCTCTGACTCTCTGACTCTATCTCATTCACTTTCTCTCTGACTCTCACCTTTTCTCATTCACACTTTCTCTGACTCTCTCACTCTATCTCATTCACACTCTCTCACTCTATCTCATTCTCTCTCTCTCTGGCTCCCACTTTATCTGATTCACACTCTCTCTCTCACTCTATCTCATTCACTCTCTCTGATTCTCTCACTCTATCTCATTCACCTTCTTTCTCTCTCTCTCTCTGTCTCATTCTTTCTCTCTCTCTCACTCTATCTCATTCACTCTCTCTCTGACTTATTCACTCTATCTCATTCACACTCTCTCTGACTCTCTCACACTATCCCATTCACAATCACTCTGGCTCTCTCACTCTATCTCATTCACGCTCTCTCTGTCTCTCTCACTCTATCTCATTCACACTCTCTCTCTCACTCCTTCTCATTCACTCTCTCTCTCTGACTCTCTCTCTCTATCTCATTCACAATCTCTCTCACTCTCTCACTCTGTCTCATTTCCACATTCTCTCAGTCTCTCACTCTATCTCATTCCCTTTTTCCCTGACTCTCACTCTATCTCATTCACGCTCTCTCTGTCTCTCTCACTCTATATCATTCACACTCTACTGACTCTCTCACTCTATCTCATTCACACTCTCTCTCTCTCTCACTCTATCTCATTCACATTCTCTCTCTCACTATCTCATTCAAACTCTGACTCTATCACTCTATCTCATTTACACTCTCTCTCTCACTCTATCTCACTCAATCTCTCTCTCTGACTCTCTCACTCTATCTCATTCACACTCTCTCTCTCACTCTATCTCATTCACTCTCTCTCTCTGACTCTCTCACTCTATCTCATTCACACTCTTTCTCTCACTCTATCTCATTCACTCTCTCTCTGACTCTCTCACTCTATCTCATTCAAGCTCTCTCTCTGACTCTCTCACTCTATCTCATTCACACTCTTTCTCTCTCTCTCTCTGTCTCATTCTTTCTCACTCTCTCACTCTATCTCATTCACTCTCTCTCTGACTTATTCACTCTATCTCATTCACACTCTCTCTGACTCTCTCACACTATCCCATTCACAATCACTCTGGCTCTCTCACTCTATCTCATTCACGCTCTCTCTGTCTCTCTCACTCTATCTCATTCACACTCTCTCTCTCACTCCTTCTCATTCACTCTCTCTCTCTGACTCTCTCACTCTATCTCATTCACACTCTCTCTCTCACGCCTTCTCATTCACGCTCTCTCTCTGACTCTCCGACTCTATCTCATTCATTTTCTCTCTGACTCTCACCTTTTCTCATTCACACTTTCTCTGACTCTCTAACTCTATCTCATTCACACACTCTCTCTCACTCTATCTCATTCACTCTCTCTCTCTGGCTCTCACTCTAACTCATTCACACTCTCTCTCTCGCTCTATCTCATTCACACTCTCTCTCTCGCTCTATCTCATTTTCTCTCTCTCAGACTCATTCACTCTATCTCATTCACAGTCTCTCTGACTCTCTCACTCTATCTCATTCACATTCTCTCTGACTCTTTCACTCTATCTCATTCACACTCTGACTCTCTCACTCTATCTCATTCACACTCTCTCTCTCACTCTATCTCATTCTCTCTCTCTCTGACTCACTCTATCTCTTTCACACTCTCTCTCTATCTCATTCACTCTCTCTCTGACTCTCACTCTATCTCATTCACACTCTCTCTGACTCTCTCACTCTATCTCATTCACACTCTGACTCTCTCACTCTATCTCATTCACAGTCTCTCTCTCTCTATCTCATTCACACTCTCTCTGACTCTCTCACTCTATCTCATTCACACTCTCTCTCTCACTCTATCTCATTCACTCTCTCTCTCTGACTCTCTCACTCTATCTCATTCACACTCTCTCTCTCACTCCTTCTCATTCACTCTCTCTCTCTGGCTCTCACTCTATCTCATTCACACTCTCTCGCTCTATCTCATTCACTCTCTCTCTCTGATTCTCTCATTCTTTCTCATTCACACTCTCTCTGACTCTGTCACTCTACCTCATTCACACTCTGTCTCTCTCACTCTATCTCATTCACTTTCTTTCTGACTCTCACCTTTTCTCCTTCACACTTTCTCTGACTCTCTCACTCTATCTATTCACACTCTCTCACTCTATCTCATTCACTCTCTCTCTCTGATTCTCTCACTCTACCTCATTCACACTCTTTCTCTCTCTCTCTCTCTCTCTGTCTCATTCACTCTTTCTCTCTCACTCTATCTCATTCACTCTCTCTGTCACTCTATCTCATTCACTCTCTCAGACTCATTCACTCTATCTCATTCACACTCTCTCTGACTCTCTCACTCTATCTCATTCACACTCTCTCTGACTCTCTCACTCTATCTCATTCACAATCTGACTCTCTCACTCTATCTCATTCACACACTCTCTCTCACTCTATCTCATTCTCTCTCTCTCTGACTCTCTCACTCTATCTCTTTCACACTCTCTCTCTATCTCATTCACTCTCTCTCTCTCTGACTCTCACTCTATCTCATTCACACTCTCTCTGACTCTCTCACTCTATCTCATTCACACTCTGACTCTCTCACTCTATCTTATTCACAGTCTCTCTCTCTCTATCTCATTCACACTCTCTCTGACTCTCTCACTCTATCTCATTCACACACTCTCTCTCACTCTATCTCATTCTCTCTCTCTCTGACTCTCTCACTCTATCTCTTTCACACTCTCTCTCTATCTCATTCACTCTCTCTCTCTCTGACTCTCACTCTATCTCATTCACACTCTCTCTGACTCTCTCACTCTATCTCATTCACACTCTGACTCTCTCACTCTATCTCATTCACAGTCTCTCTCTCTCTATCTCATTCGCACTCTCTCTTACTCTCTCACTCTATCTCATTCACACTCTCTCTCTCACTCTATCTCATTCACTCTCTCCCTCTGACTGTCTCACTCTATCTCATTCACACTCTCTCTCTCACTCCTTCTCATTCACTCTCTCTCTCTGACTCTCTGACTCTATCTCATTCACTTTCTTTCTGACTCTCACCTTTTCTCCTTCACACTTTCTCTGACTCTCTCACTCTATCTATTCACACTCTCTCACTCTATCTCATTCACTCTCTCTCTCTGATTCTCTCACTCTACCTCATTCACACTCTTTCTCTCTCTCTCTCTCTCTGTCTCATTCACTCTTTCTCTCTCACTCTATCTCATTCACTCTCTCTCTGACTCATTCACTCTATCTCATTCACACTTTCTCTGAATCTCTCACTCTATCTCATTCACAATCTGTCTGGCTCTCTCACTCTATCTCATTCATGCTCTCTCTGTCTCTCTCACTCTATCTCATTCACACTCTCTCTCTCACTCCTTCTCATTCACTCTCTCTCTCTGACTCTCTGACCCTATCTCATTCATTTTCTCTCTGACTCTCACATTTCTCATTCACACTTTCTCTGACTCTCTCACTCTATCTCATTCACACTCTCTCTCTCACTCTATCTCATTCACTCTCTCTCTCGCTCTATCTCATTCACTCTCTCTCTCTGACTCTCTGACCCTATCTCATTCATTTTCTCTCTGACTCTCACATTTCTCATTCACACTTTCTCTGACTCTCTCACTCTATCTCATTCACACTCTCTCTCTCACTCTATCTCATTCACACTCTCTCTCTCTCTCTGTCTCATTCACTCTCTCTCTCTCACTCTATCTCATTCACTCTCTCTCTGAATCATTCACTCAATCTCATTCACACTCTCTCTGACTCTCTCACTCTATCTCATTCACACTCTCTCTGACTCTCTCACTCTATCTCATTCACACTCTCTCTCTCACTCTATCTCATTCACACTCTCTCTCTGACTCTCTCTCTCTATCTCATTCACAATCTCTCTCACTCTGTCTCATTTACACATTCTCTCAGTCTCTCACTCTATCTCATTCCCTTTCTCCCTGACTCTCTCTCTATCTCATTCACGCTCTCTCTGTCTCTCTCATTCTATATCATTCACACTCTCTCTGACTCTCTCACTCTATCTCATTCACACTCTCTCTCTCTCTCACTCTATCTCATTCACACTCTCTCTGACTCTCTCACTCTATCTCATTCACAATCTGACTCTCTCACTCTATCTCATTCACACACTCTCTCTCACTCTATCTCATTCTCTCTCTCTCTGACTCTCTCACTCTATCTCTTTCACACTCTCTCTCTATCTCATTCACTCTCTCTCTCTCTGACTCTCACTCTATCTCATTCACACTCTCTCTGACTCTCTCACTCTATCTCATTCACACTCTCACTCTCTCACTCTATCTCATTCACAGTCTCTCTCTCTCTATCTCATTCGCACTCTCTCTTACTCTCTCACTCTATCTCATTCACACTCTCTCTCTCACTCTATCTCATTCACTCTCTCTCTCGCTCTATCTCATTCACTCTCTCTCTCTGATTCTCTCACTCTATCTCATTCACACACTCTCTCTCTCTCTATCTCATTCACTCTCTCTCTCTCGCTCTATCTCATTCACTCTCTCTGATTCTCTCACTCTATCTCATTCACACTCTCTCTCTCTCTCTCTCATTCACTCTCTCACTCTCACTCTATCTCATTCACTCTCTCTCTGAATCATTCACTCAATCTCATTCACACTCTCTCTGACTCTCTCACTCTATCTCATTCACTGTCTCTCTCTCTCTATCTCATTCGCACTCTCTCTTACTCTCTCACTCTATCTCATTCACACTCTCTCTCTCACTCTATCTCATTCACTCTCTCCCTCTGACTGTCTCACTCTATCTCATTCACACTCTCTCTCTCACTCCTTCTCATTCACTCTCTCTCTCTGACTCTCTGACTCTATCTCATTCACTTTCTTTCTGACTCTCACATTTCTCATTCACACTTTCTCTGACTCTCTCACTCTATCCCATTCACAATCTCTCTGGCTCTCTCACTCTATCTCATTCACGCTCTCTCTGTCTCTCTCACTCTATCTCATTCACACTCTCTCTCTCACTCCTTCTCATTCACTCTCTCTCTCTGACTCTCTGACCCTATCTCATTCATTTTCTCTCTGACTCTCACATTTCTCATTCACACTTTCTCTGACTCTCTCACTCTATCTCATTCACACTCTCTCTCTCACTCTATCTCATTCACTCTCTCTCTCGCTCTATCTCATTCACTCTCTCTCTCTGATTCTCTCACTCTATCTCATTCAGCCTCTCTCTCTGACTCTCTCACTCTATCTCATTCACAATCTGACTCTCTCACTCTATCTCATTCACACACTCTCTCTCACTCTATCTCATTCTCTCTCTCTCTGACTCTCTCACTCTATCTCTTTCACACTCTCTCTCTATCTCATTCACTCTCTCTCTCTCTGACTCTCACTCTATCTCATTCACACTCTCTCTGACAATCTCACTCTATCTCATTCACACTCTGACTCTCTCACTCTATCTCATTCACAGTCTCTCTCTCTCTATCTCATTCGCACTCTCTCTTACTCTCTCACTCTATCTCATTCACACTCTCTCTCTCACTCTATCTTATTCACACTCTCTTGCTCTATGTCATTCACTCTCTCTCTCTCTCTGACTCTCACTCTATCTCATTCACACTCTCTCTGACTCTCTCACTCTATCTCATTCACACTCTCTCTCTCTCACTCTATCTCATTCACTCTCTTTCTCTCACTCTCTCACTCTATCTCATTCACACTCTCTCTCTCACTCCTTCTCATTCACTCTCTCTCTCTGACTCTCTGACTCTATCTCATTCACTTTCTCTCTGACTCTCACCTTTTCTCATTCACACTTTCTCTGACTCTCTCACTCTATCTCATTCACACTCTCTCACTCTATCTCATTCTCTCTCTCTCTGGCTCCCACTTTATCTGATTCACACTCTCTCTCTCACTCTATCTCATTCACTCTCTCTGATTCTCTCACTCTATCTCATTCACCTTCTTTCTCTCTCTCTCTCTGTCTCATTCTTTCTCTCTCTCTCACTCTATCTCATTCACTCTCTCTCTGACTTATTCACTCTATCTCATTCACACTCTCTCTGACTCTCTCACACTATCCCATTCACAATCACTCTGGCTCTCTCACTCTATCTCATTCACGCTCTCTCTGTCTCTCTCACTCTATCTCATTCACACTCTCTCTCTCACTCCTTCTCATTCACTCTCTCTCTCTGACTCTCTCTCTCTATCTCATTCACAATCTCTCTCACTCTCTCACTCTGTCTCATTTCCACATTCTCTCAGTCTCTCACTCTATCTCATTCCCTTTTTCCCTGACTCTCACTCTATCTCATTCACGCTCTCTCTGTCTCTCTCACTCTATATCATTCACACTCTACTGACTCTCTCACTCTATCTCATTCACACTCTCTCTCTCTCTCACTCTATCTCATTCACATTCTCTCTCTCACTATCTCATTCAAACTCTGACTCTATCACTCTATCTCATTTACACTCTCTCTCTCACTCTATCTCACTCAATCTCTCTCTCTGACTCTCTCACTCTATCTCATTCACACTCTCTCTCTCACTCTATCTCATTCACTCTCTCTCTCTGACTCTCTCACTCTATCTCATTCACACTCTTTCTCTCACTCTATCTCATTCACTCTCTCTCTGACTCTCTCACTCTATCTCATTCAAGCTCTCTCTCTGACTCTCTCACTCTATCTCATTCACACTCTTTCTCTCTCTCTCTCTGTCTCATTCTTTCTCACTCTCTCACTCTATCTCATTCACTCTCTCTCTGACTTATTCACTCTATCTCATTCACACTCTCTCTGACTCTCTCACACTATCCCATTCACAATCACTCTGGCTCTCTCACTCTATCTCATTCACGCTCTCTCTGTCTCTCTCACTCTATCTCATTCACACTCTCTCTCTCACTCCTTCTCATTCACTCTCTCTCTCTGACTCTCTCACTCTATCTCATTCACACTCTCTCTCTCACGCCTTCTCATTCACGCTCTCTCTCTGACTCTCCGACTCTATCTCATTCATTTTCTCTCTGACTCTCACCTTTTCTCATTCACACTTTCTCTGACTCTCTAACTCTATCTCATTCACACACTCTCTCTCACTCTATCTCATTCACTCTCTCTCTCTGGCTCTCACTCTAACTCATTCACACTCTCTCTCTCGCTCTATCTCATTCACACTCTCTCTCTCGCTCTATCTCATTTTCTCTCTCTCAGACTCATTCACTCTATCTCATTCACAGTCTCTCTGACTCTCTCACTCTATCTCATTCACATTCTCTCTGACTCTTTCACTCTATCTCATTCACACTCTGACTCTCTCACTCTATCTCATTCACACTCTCTCTCTCACTCTATCTCATTCTCTCTCTCTCTGACTCACTCTATCTCTTTCACACTCTCTCTCTATCTCATTCACTCTCTCTCTGACTCTCACTCTATCTCATTCACACTCTCTCTGACTCTCTCACTCTATCTCATTCACACTCTGACTCTCTCACTCTATCTCATTCACAGTCTCTCTCTCTCTATCTCATTCACACTCTCTCTGACTCTCTCACTCTATCTCATTCACACTCTCTCTCTCACTCTATCTCATTCACTCTCTCTCTCTGACTCTCTCACTCTATCTCATTCACACTCTCTCTCTCACTCCTTCTCATTCACTCTCTCTCTCTGGCTCTCACTCTATCTCATTCACACTCTCTCGCTCTATCTCATTCACTCTCTCTCTCTGATTCTCTCATTCTTTCTCATTCACACTCTCTCTGACTCTGTCACTCTACCTCATTCACACTCTGTCTCTCTCACTCTATCTCATTCACTTTCTTTCTGACTCTCACCTTTTCTCCTTCACACTTTCTCTGACTCTCTCACTCTATCTATTCACACTCTCTCACTCTATCTCATTCACTCTCTCTCTCTGATTCTCTCACTCTACCTCATTCACACTCTTTCTCTCTCTCTCTCTCTCTCTGTCTCATTCACTCTTTCTCTCTCACTCTATCTCATTCACTCTCTCTGTCACTCTATCTCATTCACTCTCTCAGACTCATTCACTCTATCTCATTCACACTCTCTCTGACTCTCTCACTCTATCTCATTCACACTCTCTCTGACTCTCTCACTCTATCTCATTCACAATCTGACTCTCTCACTCTATCTCATTCACACACTCTCTCTCACTCTATCTCATTCTCTCTCTCTCTGACTCTCTCACTCTATCTCTTTCACACTCTCTCTCTATCTCATTCACTCTCTCTCTCTCTGACTCTCACTCTATCTCATTCACACTCTCTCTGACTCTCTCACTCTATCTCATTCACACTCTGACTCTCTCACTCTATCTCATTCACAGTCTCTCTCTCTCTATCTCATTCACACTCTCTCTGACTCTCTCACTCTATCTCATTCACACACTCTCTCTCACTCTATCTCATTCTCTCTCTCTCTGACTCTCTCACTCTATCTCTTTCACACTCTCTCTCTATCTCATTCACTCTCTCTCTCTCTGACTCTCACTCTATCTCATTCACACTCTCTCTGACTCTCTCACTCTATCTCATTCACACTCTGACTCTCTCACTCTATCTCATTCACAGTCTCTCTCTCTCTATCTCATTCGCACTCTCTCTTACTCTCTCACTCTATCTCATTCACACTCTCTCTCTCACTCTATCTCATTCACTCTCTCCCTCTGACTGTCTCACTCTATCTCATTCACACTCTCTCTCTCACTCCTTCTCATTCACTCTCTCTCTCTGACTCTCTGACTCTATCTCATTCACTTTCTTTCTGACTCTCACCTTTTCTCCTTCACACTTTCTCTGACTCTCTCACTCTATCTATTCACACTCTCTCACTCTATCTCATTCACTCTCTCTCTCTCTGATTCTCTCACTCTACCTCATTCACACTCTTTCTCTCTCTCTCTCTCTCTGTCTCATTCACTCTTTCTCTCTCACTCTATCTCATTCACTCTCTCTCTGACTCATTCACTCTATCTCATTCACACTTTCTCTGAATCTCTCACTCTATCCCATTCACAATCTCTCTGGCTCTCTCACTCTATCTCATTCACGCTCTCTCTGTCTCTCTCACTCTATCTCATTCACACTCTCTCTCTCACTCCTTCTCATTCACTCTCTCTCTCTGACTCTCTGACCCTATCTCATTCATTTTCTCTCTGACTCTCACATTTCTCATTCACACTTTCTCTGACTCTCTCACTCTATCTCATTCACACTCTCTCTCTCACTCTATCTCATTCACTCTCTCTCTCGCTCTATCTCATTCACTCTCTCTCTCTGACTCTCTGACCCTATCTCATTCATTTTCTCTCTGACTCTCACATTTCTCATTCACACTTTCTCTGACTCTCTCACTCTATCTCATTCACACTCTCTCTCTCACTCTATCTCATTCACACTCTCTCTCTCTCTGTCTCATTCACTCTCTCTCTCTCACTCTATCTCATTCACTCTCTCTCTGAATCATTCACTCAATCTCATTCACACTCTCTCTGACTCTCTCACTCTATCTCATTCACACTCTCTCTGACTCTCTCACTCTATCTCATTCACACTCTCTCTCTCACTCTATCTCATTCACACTCTCTCTCTGACTCTCTCTCTCTATCTCATTCACAATCTCTCTCACTCTGTCTCATTTACACATTCTCTCAGTCTCTCACTCTATCTCATTCCCTTTCTCCCTGACTCTCTCTCTATCTCATTCACGCTCTCTCTGTCTCTCTCATTCTATATCATTCACACTCTCTCTGACTCTCTCACTCTATCTCATTCACACTCTCTCTCTCTCTCACTCTATCTCATTCACACTCTCTCTGACTCTCTCACTCTATCTCATTCACAATCTGACTCTCTCACTCTATCTCATTCACACACTCTCTCTCACTCTATCTCATTCTCTCTCTCTCTGACTCTCTCACTCTATCTCTTTCACACTCTCTCTCTATCTCATTCACTCTCTCTCTCTCTGACTCTCACTCTATCTCATTCACACTCTCTCTGACTCTCTCACTCTATCTCATTCACACTCTCACTCTCTCACTCTATCTCATTCACAGTCTCTCTCTCTCTATCTCATTCGCACTCTCTCTTACTCTCTCACTCTATCTCATTCACACTCTCTCTCTCACTCTATCTCATTCACTCTCTCCCTCTGACCGTCTCACTCTATCTCATTCACACTCTCTCTCTCACTCTATCTCATTCACTCTCTCTCTCGCTCTATCTCATTCACTCTCTCTCTCTGATTCTCTCACTCTATCTCATTCACACACTCTCTCTCTCTCTATCTCATTCACTCTCTCTCTCTCGCTCTATCTCATTCACTCTCTCTGATTCTCTCACTCTATCTCATTCACACTCTCTCTCTCTCTCTCTCATTCACTCTCTCACTCTCACTCTATCTCATTCACTCTCTCTCTGAATCATTCACTCAATCTCATTCACACTCTCTCTGACTCTCTCACTCTATCTCATTCACTGTCTCTCTCTCTCTATCTCATTCGCACTCTCTCTTACTCTCTCACTCTATCTCATTCACACTCTCTCTCTCACTCTATCTCATTCACTCTCTCCCTCTGACTGTCTCACTCTATCTCATTCACACTCTCTCTCTCACTCCTTCTCATTCACTCTCTCTCTCTGACTCTCTGACTCTATCTCATTCACTTTCTTTCTGACTCTCACATTTCTCATTCACACTTTCTCTGACTCTCTCACTCTATCCCATTCACAATCTCTCTGGCTCTCTCACTCTATCTCATTCACGCTCTCTCTGTCTCTCTCACTCTATCTCATTCACACTCTCTCTCTCACTCCTTCTCATTCACTCTCTCTCTCTGACTCTCTGACCCTATCTCATTCATTTTCTCTCTGACTCTCACATTTCTCATTCACACTTTCTCTGACTCTCTCACTCTATCTCATTCACACTCTCTCTCTCACTCTATCTCATTCACTCTCTCTCTCGCTCTATCTCATTCACTCTCTCTCTCTGATTCTCTCACTCTATCTCATTCACACACTCTCTCTCTCTCTATCTCATTCACTCTCTCTCTCTCGCTCTATCTCATTCACTCTCTCTGATTCTTTCACTCTATCTCATTCACACTCTCTCTCTCTCTGTCTCATTCACTCTCTCTCTCTCACTCTATCTCATTCACTCTCTCTCTGAATCATTCACTCAATCTCATTCACACTCTCTCTGACTCTCTCACTCTATCTCATTCAATCTCTCTCTGACTCTCTCACTCTATCTCATTCACACTCTCTCTCTCACTCTATCTCATTCACACTCTCTCTCTGACTCTCTCTCTCTATCTCATTCACAATCTCTCTCACTCTGTCTCATTTACACATTCTCTCAGTCTCTCACTCTATCTCATTCCCTTTCTCCCTGACTCTCACTCTATCTCATTCACGCTCTCTCTGTCTCTCTCATTCTATATCATTCACACTTTCTCTGACTCTCTCACTCTATCTCATTCACACTCTCTCTCTCTCTCACTCTATCTCATTCACACTCTCTCTGACTCTCTCACTCTATCTCATTCACAATCTGACTCTCTCACTCTATCTCATTCACACACTCTCTCTCACTCTATCTCATTCTCTCTCTCTCTGACTCTCTCACTCTATCTCTTTCACACTCTCTCTCTATCTCATTCACTCTCTCTCTCTCTGACACTCACTCTATCTCATTCACACTCTCTCTGACTCTCTCACTCTATCTCATTCACACTCTCACTCTCTCACTCTATCTCATTCACAGTCTCTCTCTCTCTATCTCATTCGCACTCTCTCTTACTCTCTCACTCTATCTCATTCACACTCTCTCTCTCACTCTATCTCATTCACTCTCTCCCTCTGACTGTCTCACTCTATCTCATTCACACTCTCTCTCTCACTCCTTCTCATTCACTCTCTCTCTCTGACTCTCTGACTCTATCTCATTCACTTTCTTTCTGACTCTCACATTTCTCATTCACACTTTCTCTGACTCTCTCACTCTATCCCATTCACAATCTCTCTGGCTCTCTCACTCTATCTCATTCACGCTCTCTCTGTCTCTCTCACTCTATCTCATTCACACTCTCTCTCTCACTCCTTCTCATTCACTCTCTCTCTCTGACTCTCTGACCCTATCTCATTCATTTTCTCTCTGACTCTCACATTTCTCATTCACACTTTCTCTGACTCTCTCACTCTATCTCATTCACACTCTCTCTCTCACTCTATCTCATTCACTCTCTCTCTCGCTCTATCTCATTCACTCTCTCTCTCTGATTCTCTCACTCTATCTCATTCACACACTCTCTCTCTCTCTATCTCATTCACTCTCTCTCTCTCGCTCTATCTCATTCACTCTCTCTGATTCTTTCACTCTATCTCATTCACACTCTCTCTCTCTCTGTCTCATTCACTCTCTCTCTCTCACTCTATCTCATTCACTCTCTCTCTGAATCATTCACTCAATCTCATTCACACTCTCTCTGACTCTCTCACTCTATCTCATTCAATCTCTCTCTGACTCTCTCACTCTATCTCATTCACACTCTCTCTCTCACTCTATCTCATTCACACTCTCTCTCTGACTCTCTCTCTCTATCTCATTCACAATCTCTCTCACTCTGTCTCATTTACACATTCTCTCAGTCTCTCACTCTATCTCATTCCCTTTCTCCCTGACTCTCACTCTATCTCATTCACGCTCTCTCTGTCTCTCTCATTCTATATCATTCACACTCTCTCTGACTCTCTCACTCTATCTCATTCACACTCTCTCTCTCTCTCACTCTATCTCATTCACACTCTCTCTGACTCTCTCACTCTATCTCATTCACAATCTGACTCTCTCACTCTATCTCATTCACACACTCTCTCTCACTCTATCTCATTCTCTCTCTCTCTGACTCTCTCACTCTATCTCTTTCACACTCTCTCTCTATCTCATTCACTCTCTCTCTCTGACTCTCACTCTATCTCATTCACACTCTCTCTGACTCTCTCACTCTATCTCATTCACACTCTCACTCTCTCACTCTATCTCATTCACAGTCTCTCTCTCTCTATCTCATTCGCACTCTCTCTTACTCTCTCACTCTATCTCATTCACAATCTCTCTGGCTCTCTCACTCTATCTCATTCACGCTCTCTCTGTCTCTCTCACTCTATCTCATTCACACTCTCTCTCTCACTCCTTCTCATTCACTCTCTCTCTCTGACTCTCTGACCCTATCTCATTCATTTTCTCTCTGACTCTCACATTTCTCATTCACACTTTCTCTGACTCTCTCACTCTATCTCATTCACACTCTCTCTCTCACTCTATCTCATTCACTCTCTCTCTCGCTCTATCTCATTCACTCTCTCTCTCTGATTCTCTCACTCTATCTCATTCACACACTCTCTCTCTCTATCTCATTCACTCTCTCTCTCTCGCTCTATCTCATTCACTCTCTCTGATTCTTTCACTCTATCTCATTCACACTCTCTCTCTCTCTGTCTCATTCACTCTCTCTCTCTCACTCTATCTCATTCACTCTCTCTCTGAATCATTCACTCAATCTCATTCACACTCTCTCTGACTCTCTCACTCTATCTCATTCAATCTCTCTCTGACTCTCTCACTCTATCTCATTCACACTCTCTCTCTCACTCTATCTCATTCACACTCTCTCTCTGACTCTCTCTCTCTATCTCATTCACAATCTCTCTCACTCTGTCTCATTTACACATTCTCTCAGTCTCTCACTCTATCTCATTCCCTTTCTCCCTGACTCTCACTCTATCTCATTCACGCTCTCTCTGTCTCTCTCATTCTATATCATTCACACTCTCTCTGACTCTCTCACTCTATCTCATTCACACTCTCTCTCTCTCTCACTCTATCTCATTCACACTCTCTCTGACTCTCTCACTCTATCTCATTCACAATCTGACTCTCTCACTCTATCTCATTCACACACTCTCTCTCACTCTATCTCATTCTCTCTCTCTCTGACTCTCTCACTCTATCTCTTTCACACTCTCTCTCTATCTCATTCACTCTCTCTCTCTCTGACTCTCACTCTATCTCATTCACACTCTCTCTGACTCTCTCACTCTATCTCATTCACACTCTCACTCTCTCACTCTATCTCATTCACAGTCTCTCTCTCTCTATCTCATTCGCACTCTCTCTTACTCTCTCACTCTATCTCATTCACACTCTCTCTCTCACTCTATCTCATTCACTCTCTCCCTCTGACTGTCTCACTCTATCTCATTCACACTCTCTCTCTCACTCCTTCTCATTCACTCTCTCTCTCTGACTCTCTGACTCTATCTCATTCACTTTCTTTCTGACTCTCACCTTTTCTCATTCACACTTTCTCTGACTCTCTCACTCTATCTATTCACACTCTCTCACTCTATCTCATTCACTCTCTCTCTCTGATTCTCTCACTCTACCTCATTCACACTCTTTCTCTCTCTCTCTCTCTCTGTCTCATTCACTCTTTCTCTCTCACTCTATCTCATTCACTCTCTCTCTGACTCATTCACTCTATCTCATTCACACTTTCTCTGACTCTCTCAAACTATCCCATTCACAATCTCTCTGGCTCTCTCACTCTATCTCATTCACGCTCTCTCTGTCTCTCTCACTCTGTCTCATTCACACTCTCTCTCTCACTCCTTCTCATTCACTCTCTCTCTCTGACTCTCTGACTCTATCTCATTCATTTTCTCTCTGACTCTCACCTTTTCTCATTCACACTTTCTCTGACTCTCTCACTCTATCTCATTCACACTCTCTCTCTCACTCTATCTCATTCACTCTCTCTCTCGCTCTATCTCATTCACTCTCTCTCTCTCTGATTCTCTCTCTCTATCTCATTCACACACTCTCTCTCTCTCTATCTCATTCACTCTCTCTCTCTCGCTCTATCTCATTCACTCTCTCTGATTCTCTCACTCTATCTCATTCACACTCTCTCTCTCTCTGTCTCATTCACTCTCTCTCTCTCACTCTATCTCATTCACTCTCTCTCTGAATCATTCACTCAATCTCATTCACACTCTCTCTGACTCTCTCACTCTATCTCATTCACACTCTCTCTGACTCTCTCACTCTATCTCATTCACACTCTCTCTGACTCTATCACTCTATCTCATTCACACTCTCTCTGACTCTCTCACTCTATCTCATTCACAATCTCTCTCTCACTCTATCTCATTCACACTCTCTCTCTGACTCTCTCTCTCTATCTCATTCACAATCTCTCTCACTCTGTCTCATTTACACATTCTCTCAGTCTCTCACTCTATCTCATTCCCTTTCTCCCTGACTCTCTCTCTATCTCATTCACGCTCTCTCTGTCTCTCTCATTCTATATCATTCACACTCTCTCTGACTCTCTCACTCTATCTCATTCACACTCTCTCTCTCTCTCACTCTATCTCATTCACACTCTCTCTGACTCTCTCACTCTATCTCATTCACAATCTGACTCTCTCACTCTATCTCATTCACACACTCTCTCTCACTCTATCTCATTCTCTCTCTCTCTGACTCTCTCACTCTATCTCTTTCACACTCTCTCTCTATCTCATTCACTCTCTCTCTCTCTGACTCTCACTCTATCTCATTCACACTCTCTCTGACTCTCTCACTCTATCTCATTCACACTCTCACTCTCTCACTCTATCTCATTCACAGTCTCTCTCTCTCTATCTCATTCGCACTCTCTCTTACTCTCTCACTCTATCTCATTCACACTCTCTCTCTCACTCTATCTCATTCACTCTCTCCCTCTGACCGTCTCACTCTATCTCATTCACACTCTCTCTCTCACTCTATCTCATTCACTCTCTCTCTCGCTCTATCTCATTCACTCTCTCTCTCTGATTCTCTCACTCTATCTCATTCACACACTCTCTCTCTCTCTATCTCATTCACTCTCTCTCTCTCGCTCTATCTCATTCACTCTCTCTGATTCTCTCACTCTATCTCATTCACACTCTCTCTCTCTCTCTCATTCACTCTCTCACTCTCACTCTATCTCATTCACTCTCTCTCTGAATCATTCACTCAATCTCATTCACACTCTCTCTGACTCTCTCACTCTATCTCATTCACTGTCTCTCTCTCTCTATCTCATTCGCACTCTCTCTTACTCTCTCACTCTATCTCATTCACACTCTCTCTCTCACTCTATCTCATTCACTCTCTCCCTCTGACTGTCTCACTCTATCTCATTCACACTCTCTCTCTCACTCCTTCTCATTCACTCTCTCTCTCTGACTCTCTGACTCTATCTCATTCACTTTCTTTCTGACTCTCACATTTCTCATTCACACTTTCTCTGACTCTCTCACTCTATCCCATTCACAATCTCTCTGGCTCTCTCACTCTATCTCATTCACGCTCTCTCTGTCTCTCTCACTCTATCTCATTCACACTCTCTCTCTCACTCCTTCTCATTCACTCTCTCTCTCTGACTCTCTGACCCTATCTCATTCATTTTCTCTCTGACTCTCACATTTCTCATTCACACTTTCTCTGACTCTCTCACTCTATCTCATTCACACTCTCTCTCTCACTCTATCTCATTCACTCTCTCTCTCGCTCTATCTCATTCACTCTCTCTCTCTGATTCTCTCACTCTATCTCATTCACACACTCTCTCTCTCTCTATCTCATTCACTCTCTCTCTCTCGCTCTATCTCATTCACTCTCTCTGATTCTTTCACTCTATCTCATTCACACTCTCTCTCTCTCTGTCTCATTCACTCTCTCTCTCTCACTCTATCTCATTCACTCTCTCTCTGAATCATTCACTCAATCTCATTCACACTCTCTCTGACTCTCTCACTCTATCTCATTCAATCTCTCTCTGACTCTCTCACTCTATCTCATTCACACTCTCTCTCTCACTCTATCTCATTCACACTCTCTCTCTGACTCTCTCTCTCTATCTCATTCACAATCTCTCTCACTCTGTCTCATTTACACATTCTCTCAGTCTCTCACTCTATCTCATTCCCTTTCTCCCTGACTCTCACTCTATCTCATTCACGCTCTCTCTGTCTCTCTCATTCTATATCATTCACACTTTCTCTGACTCTCTCACTCTATCTCATTCACACTCTCTCTCTCTCACTCTATCTCATTCACACTCTCTCTGACTCTCTCACTCTATCTCATTCACAATCTGACTCTCTCACTCTATCTCATTCACACACTCTCTCTCACTCTATCTCATTCTCTCTCTCTCTGACTCTCTCACTCTATCTCTTTCACACTCTCTCTCTATCTCATTCACTCTCTCTCTCTCTGACACTCACTCTATCTCATTCACACTCTCTCTGACTCTCTCACTCTATCTCATTCACACTCTCACTCTCTCACTCTATCTCATTCACAGTCTCTCTCTCTCTATCTCATTCGCACTCTCTCTTACTCTCTCACTCTATCTCATTCACACTCTCTCTCTCACTCTATCTCATTCACTCTCTCCCTCTGACTGTCTCACTCTATCTCATTCACACTCTCTCTCTCACTCCTTCTCATTCACTCTCTCTCTCTGACTCTCTGACTCTATCTCATTCACTTTCTTTCTGACTCTCACATTTCTCATTCACACTTTCTCTGACTCTCTCACTCTATCCCATTCACAATCTCTCTGGCTCTCTCACTCTATCTCATTCACGCTCTCTCTGTCTCTCTCACTCTATCTCATTCACACTCTCTCTCTCACTCCTTCTCATTCACTCTCTCTCTCTGACTCTCTGACTCTATCTCATTCACTTTCTTTCTGACTCTCACATTTCTCATTCACACTTTCTCTGACTCTCTCACTCTATCCCATTCACAATCTCTCTGGCTCTCTCACTCTATCTCATTCACGCTCTCTCTGTCTCTCTCACTCTATCTCATTCACACTCTCTCTCTCACTCCTTCTCATTCACTCTCTCTCTCTGACTCTCTGACCCTATCTCATTCATTTTCTCTCTGACTCTCACATTTCTCATTCACACTTTCTCTGACTCTCTCACTCTATCTCATTCACACTCTCTCTCTCACTCTATCTCATTCACTCTCTCTCTCGCTCTATCTCATTCACTCTCTCTCTCTGATTCTCTCACTCTATCTCATTCACACACTCTCTCTCTCTCTATCTCATTCACTCTCTCTCTCTCGCTCTATCTCATTCACTCTCTCTGATTCTTTCACTCTATCTCATTCACACTCTCTCTCTCTCTGTCTCATTCACTCTCTCTCTCTCACTCTATCTCATTCACTCTCTCTCTGAATCATTCACTCAATCTCATTCACACTCTCTCTGACTCTCTCACTCTATCTCATTCAATCTCTCTCTGACTCTCTCACTCTATCTCATTCACACTCTCTCTCTCACTCTATCTCATTCACACTCTCTCTCTGACTCTCTCTCTCTATCTCATTCACAATCTCTCTCACTCTGTCTCATTTACACATTCTCTCAGTCTCTCACTCTATCTCATTCCCTTTCTCCCTGACTCTCACTCTATCTCATTCACGCTCTCTCTGTCTCTCTCATTCTATATCATTCACACTTTCTCTGACTCTCTCACTCTATCTCATTCACACTCTCTCTCTCTCTCACTCTATCTCATTCACACTCTCTCTGACTCTCTCACTCTATCTCATTCACAATCTGACTCTCTCACTCTATCTCATTCACACACTCTCTCTCACTCTATCTCATTCTCTCTCTCTCTGACTCTCTCACTCTATCTCTTTCACACTCTCTCTCTATCTCATTCACTCTCTCTCTCTCTGACACTCACTCTATCTCATTCACACTCTCTCTGACTCTCTCACTCTATCTCATTCACACTCTCACTCTCTCACTCTATCTCATTCACAGTCTCTCTCTCTCTATCTCATTCGCACTCTCTCTTACTCTCTCACTCTATCTCATTCACACTCTCTCTCTCACTCTATCTCATTCACTCTCTCCCTCTGACTGTCTCACTCTATCTCATTCACACTCTCTCTCTCACTCCTTCTCATTCACTCTCTCTCTCTGACTCTCTGACTCTATCTCATTCACTTTCTTTCTGACTCTCACATTTCTCATTCACACTTTCTCTGACTCTCTCACTCTATCCCATTCACAATCTCTCTGGCTCTCTCACTCTATCTCATTCACGCTCTCTCTGTCTCTCTCACTCTATCTCATTCACACTCTCTCTCTCACTCCTTCTCATTCACTCTCTCTCTCTGACTCTCTGACCCTATCTCATTCATTTTCTCTCTGACTCTCACATTTCTCATTCACACTTTCTCTGACTCTCTCACTCTATCTCATTCACACTCTCTCTCTCACTCTATCTCATTCACTCTCTCTCTCGCTCTATCTCATTCACTCTCTCTCTCTGATTCTCTCACTCTATCTCATTCACACACTCTCTCTCTCTCTATCTCATTCACTCTCTCTCTCTCGCTCTATCTCATTCACTCTCTCTGATTCTTTCACTCTATCTCATTCACACTCTCTCTCTCTCTGTCTCATTCACTCTCTCTCTCTCACTCTATCTCATTCACTCTCTCTCTGAATCATTCACTCAATCTCATTCACACTCTCTCTGACTCTCTCACTCTATCTCATTCAATCTCTCTCTGACTCTCTCACTCTATCTCATTCACACTCTCTCTCTCACTCTATCTCATTCACACTCTCTCTCTGACTCTCTCTCTCTATCTCATTCACAATCTCTCTCACTCTGTCTCATTTACACATTCTCTCAGTCTCTCACTCTATCTCATTCCCTTTCTCCCTGACTCTCACTCTATCTCATTCACGCTCTCTCTGTCTCTCTCATTCTATATCATTCACACTCTCTCTGACTCTCTCACTCTATCTCATTCACACTCTCTCTCTCTCTCACTCTATCTCATTCACACTCTCTCTGACTCTCTCACTCTATCTCATTCACAATCTGACTCTCTCACTCTATCTCATTCACACACTCTCTCTCACTCTATCTCATTCTCTCTCTCTCTGACTCTCTCACTCTATCTCTTTCACACTCTCTCTCTATCTCATTCACTCTCTCTCTCTCTGACTCTCACTCTATCTCATTCACACTCTCTCTGACTCTCTCACTCTATCTCATTCACACTCTCACTCTCTCACTCTATCTCATTCACAGTCTCTCTCTCTCTATCTCATTCGCACTCTCTCTTACTCTCTCACTCTATCTCATTCACAATCTCTCTGGCTCTCTCACTCTATCTCATTCACGCTCTCTCTGTCTCTCTCACTCTATCTCATTCACACTCTCTCTCTCACTCCTTCTCATTCACTCTCTCTCTCTGACTCTCTGACCCTATCTCATTCATTTTCTCTCTGACTCTCACATTTCTCATTCACACTTTCTCTGACTCTCTCACTCTATCTCATTCACACTCTCTCTCTCACTCTATCTCATTCACTCTCTCTCTCGCTCTATCTCATTCACTCTCTCTCTCTGATTCTCTCACTCTATCTCATTCACACACTCTCTCTCTCTCTATCTCATTCACTCTCTCTCTCTCGCTCTATCTCATTCACTCTCTCTGATTCTTTCACTCTATCTCATTCACACTCTCTCTCTCTCTGTCTCATTCACTCTCTCTCTCTCACTCTATCTCATTCACTCTCTCTCTGAATCATTCACTCAATCTCATTCACACTCTCTCTGACTCTCTCACTCTATCTCATTCAATCTCTCTCTGACTCTCTCACTCTATCTCATTCACACTCTCTCTCTCACTCTATCTCATTCACACTCTCTCTCTGACTCTCTCTCTCTATCTCATTCACAATCTCTCTCACTCTGTCTCATTTACACATTCTCTCAGTCTCTCACTCTATCTCATTCCCTTTCTCCCTGACTCTCACTCTATCTCATTCACGCTCTCTCTGTCTCTCTCATTCTATATCATTCACACTCTCTCTGACTCTCTCACTCTATCTCATTCACATTCTCTCTCTCTCTCACTCTATCTCATTCACACTCTCTCTGACTCTCTCACTCTATCTCATTCACAATCTGACTCTCTCACTCTATCTCATTCACACACTCTCTCTCACTCTATCTCATTCTCTCTCTCTCTGACTCTCTCACTCTATCTCTTTCACACTCTCTCTCTATCTCATTCACTCTCTCTCTCTCTGACTCTCACTCTATCTCATTCACACTCTCTCTGACTCTCTCACTCTATCTCATTCACACTCTCACTCTCTCACTCTATCTCATTCACAGTCTCTCTCTCTCTATCTCATTCGCACTCTCTCTTACTCTCTCACTCTATCTCATTCACACTCTCTCTCTCACTCTATCTCATTCACTCTCTCCCTCTGACTGTCTCACTCTATCGCATTCACACTCTCTCTCTCACTCCTTCTCATTCACTCTCTCTCTCTGACTCTCTGACTCTATCTCATTCACTTTCTTTCTGACTCTCACCTTTTCTCATTCACACTTTCTCTGACTCTCTCACTCTATCTATTCACACTCTCTCACTCTATCTCATTCACTCTCTCTCTCTGATTCTCTCACTCTACCTCATTCACACTCTTTCTCTCTCTCTCTCTCTCTGTCTCATTCACTCTTTCTCTCTCACTCTATCTCATTCACTCTCTCTCTGACTCATTCACTCTATCTCATTCACACTTTCTCTGACTCTCTCAATCTATCCCATTCACAATCTCTCTGGCTCTCTCACTCTATCTCATTCACGCTCTCTCTGTCTCTCTCACTCTGTCTCATTCACACTCTCTCTCTCACTCCTTCTCATTCACTCTCTCTCTCTGACTCTCTGACTCTATCTCATTCATTTTCTCTCTGACTCTCACCTTTTCTCATTCACACTTTCTCTGACTCTCTCACTCTATCTCATTCACACTCTCTCTCTCACTCTATCTCATTCACTCTCTCTCTCGCTCTATCTCATTCACTCTCTCTCTCTCTGATTCTCTCACTCTATCTCATTCACACACTCTCTCTCTCTCTATCTCATTCACTCTCTCTCTCTCGCTCTATCTCATTCACTCTCTCTGATTCTCTCACTCTATCTCATTCACACTCTCTCTCTCTCTGTCTCATTCACTCTCTCTCTCTCACTCTATCTCATTCACTCTCTCTCTGAATCATTCACTCAATCTCATTCACACTCTCTCTGACTCTCTCACTCTATCTCATTCACACTCTCTCTGACTCTCTCACTCTATCTCATTCACACTCTCTCTGACTCTATCACTCTATCTCATTCACACTCTCTCTGACTCTCTCACTCTATCTCATTCACAATCTCTCTCTCACTCTATCTCATTCACACTCTCTCTCTGACTCTCTCTCTCTATCTCATTCACAATCTCTCTCACTCTGTCTCATTTACACATTCTCTCAGTCTCTCACTCTATCTCATTCCCTTTCTCCCTGACTCTCACTCTATCTCATTCACGCTCTCTCTGTCTCTCTCATTCTATATCATTCACACTCTCTCTGACTCTCTCACTCTATCTCATTCACACTCTCTCTCTCTCTCACTCTATCTCATTCACATTCTCTCTCTCTCTATCTCATTCACACTCTGACTCTCTCACTCTATCTCATTCACACTCTCTCTCTCACTCTATCTCATTCACTCTCTCTCTCTGACTCTCCCACTCTTTCTCATTCATTTTCTCTATGACTCTCACCTTTTCTCATTCACACTTTCTCTGACTCTCTCACTCTATCTCATTCACACTCTCACTCTCACTCTATCTCATTCACTCTCTCTGGCTCTCACTCTATCTTATTCACACTCTCTTGCTCTATGTCATTCACTCTCTCTCTCTCTCTGACTCTCACTCTATCTCATTCACACTCTCTCTGACTCTCACTCTATCTCATTCACACTCTGACTCTCTCTTTCTATCTCATTCACAGTCTCTCTCTCTCTATCTCATTCGCACTCTCTCTGAATCTCTCACTCTATCTCATTCACACTCTCTCTCTCTCACTCTATCTCATTCACTCTCTTTCTCTCACTCTCTCACTCTATCTCATTCACACTCTCTCTCACTCCTTCTCATTCACTCTCTCTCTCTGACTCTCCCACTCTATCTCATTCATTTTCTCTCTGACTCTCACCTTTTCTCATTCACACTTTCTCTGACTCTCTCACTCTATCTCATTCACACTCTCTCTCTCACTCTATCTCATTCACTCTCTCTGGCTCTCACTCTATCTTATTCACACTCTCTTGCTCTATGTCATTCACTCTCTCTCTCTCTCTGACTCTCACTCTATCTCATTCACACTCTCTCTGACTCTCTCACTCTATCTCATTCACACTCTGACTCTCTCACTCTATCTCATTCACAGTCTCTCTCTCTCTATCTCATTCGCACTCTCTCTGATTCTCTCACTCTATCTCATTCACACTCTCTCTCTCACTCTATCTCATTCACTCTCTTTCTCTCACTCTCTCACTCTATCTCATTCACAATCTCTCTCTCACTCCTTCTCATTCACTTTCTCTCTCTGACTCTTTGACTCTATCTCATTCACTTTCTCTCTGACTCTCACCTTTTCTCATTCACACTTTCTCTGACTCTCTCACTCTACCTCATTCACACTCTCTCACTCTATCTCATTCTCTCTCTCTCTGGCTCTCACTTTATCTGATTCAAACTCTCTCTCTCACTCTATCTCATTCACTCTCTCTGATTCTCTCACTCTATCTCATTCACCTTCTTTCTCTCTCTCTCTCTCTCTCATTCTTTCTCTCTCTCTCACTCTATCTCATTCACTCTCTCTCTGACTTATTCACTCTATCTCATTCACACTCTCTCTGACTCTCTCACACTATCCCATTCACAATCACTCTGGCTCTCTCACTCTATCTCATTCACGCTCTCTCTGTCTCTCTCACTCTATCTCATTCACACTCTCTCTCTCACTCCTTCTCATTCACTCTCTCTCTCTGACTCTCTCTCTCTATCTCATTCACAATCTCTCTCACTCTCTCACTCTGTCTCATTTCCACATTCTCTCAGTCTCTCACTCTATCTCATTCACTTTTTCCCTGACTCTCACTCTATCTCATTCTCGCTCTCTCTGTCTCTCTCACTCTATATCATTCACACTCTACTGACTCTCTCACTCTATCTCATTCACACTCTCTCTCTCTCTCACTCTATCTCATTCACATTCTCTCTCTCACTATCTCATTCACACTCTGACTCTATCACTCTATCTCATTTACACTCTCTCTCTCACTCTATCTCACTCAATCTCTCTCTCTGACTCTCTCACTCTATCTCATTCACACTCTCTCTCTCACTCTATCTCATTCACTCTCTCTCTCTGACTCTCTCACTCTATCTCATTCACACTCTTTCTCTCACTCTATCTCATTCACTCTCTCTCTCTGACTCTCTCACTCTATCTCATTCAATCTCTCTCTCTGACTCTCTCACTCTATCTCATTCACACTCTTTCTCTCACTCTATCTCATTCACTCTCTCTCTCTGACTCTCTCACTCTATCTCATTCACACTCTCTCTCTCACGCCTTCTCATTCACGCTCTCTCTCTGACACTCCGACTCTATCTCATTCATTTTCTCTCTGACTCTCACCTTTTCTCATTCACACTTTCTCTGACTCTCTAACTCTATCTCTTTCACATTCTCTCTCTATCTCATTCACTCTCTCTCTCTCTGACTCTCACTCTATCTCATTCACACTCTCTCTGTCTCTCTCACTCTATCTCATTCACACTCTCTCTATCTCTATCTCAAGAAAACTCTCTCTGACTCTCTCACTCTATCTCATTCAATCTCTCTCTCTCACTATCTCACTCTATCTCATTCACACTCTCTCTCTGTCTCTCTCACTCTATCTCATTCATCTCTCTCACTCTCTCACTCTATCTCATTCACACTCTCGCTCTCACTCTATCTCATTCACACTCTCTCTCTCACTCTATCTCATTCACACTCTCTCTATCTCTATCTCATTCACACTCTCTCTGACTCTCTCACTCTATCTCATTCAATCTCTCTCTCTCACTCTCTCACTCTATCTCATTCACACACTCTCTCTCACTCTATCTCATTCACTCTCTCTCTCTGTCTCTCTCACTCTATCTCATTCATCTCTCTCTGACTCTCTCACTCTATCTCATTCACAATCTCTCTCACTCTCTAACTCTGTCTCATTTACACATTCTCTCAGTCTCTCACTATATCTCATTCCCTTTTTCCCTGACTCTCACTCTATCTCATTCAAGCTCTCGCTGTCTCTCTCACTCTATTTCATTCAAACTCTCTCTCTCTCACTCTATCTCATTCACACACTCTCTCTCTCACTCTATCTCATTCACATTCTCTCTCGCTCTATCTCATTCATACTCTGACTCTCTCACTCTATCTCATTTACACTCTCTCTCTCACTCTATCTCATTCAATCTCTCTCTCTGACTCTGTCACTCTATCTCATTCACACTCTCTCTGACTCTCTCACTCTATCCCATTCACACTCTGACTCTCTCACTCTATCTCATTCAAAGTCTCTCTCTCTCTATCTCATTCGCACTCTCTCTGAATCTCTCACTCTATCTCATTCACACTCTCTCTCTCACTCTATCTCATTCACTCTCTCTCTCTGACTCTCTCACTCTATCGCATTCACACTCTCTCTCTCACTCCTTCTCATTCACTCTCTCTCTCTGACTCTATCTCATTCACTTTCTCTCTGACTCTCACCTTTTCTCATTCACACTCTCTCTGACTCTCTCACTCTATCTCATTCAATCTCTCTCTCTCACTCTATCTCATTCACTCTCTTTCTCTGTCTCTCTCACTCTATCTCATTCATCTCTCTCTGACTCTCTCACTCTATCTCATTCACAATCTCTCTCACTCTCTAACTCTGTCTCATTTACACATTCTCTCAGTCTCTCACTCTATCTCATTCCCTTTATCCCTGACTCTCACTCTATCTCATTCACGCTCTCTCTGTCTCTCTCACTCTATATCATTCACACTCTCTCTGACTCTCTCACTCTATTTCATTCAAACTCTCTCTCTCTCACTCTATCTCATTCACACTCTCTCTCTCTCACTCTATCTCATTCACATTCTCTCTCTCTCTATCTCATTGACACTGACTCTCTCACTCTATCTCATTTACACTCTCTCTCTCACTCTATCTCATTCAATCTCTCTCTCTGACTCTGTCACTCTATCTCATTCACACTCTCTCTGACTCTCTCACTCTATCCCATTCACACTCTGACTCTCTCACTCTATATCATTCACAGTCTCTCTCTCTCTATCTCATTCGCAAACTCTCTCTCACTCTATCTCATTCACTCTCTCTCTCTGACTCTCTCACTCTATCGCATTCACACTCTCTCTCTCTCACTCCTTCTCATTCACTCTCTCTCTCTGACTCTCTCACTCTATCTCATTCACACTCTCTCTCTCACTCTATCTCATTCACTCTCTCTCTCTGATTCTCTCACTCTACCTCATTCACACTCTTTCTCTCTCTCTCTCTGTCTCATTCACTCTCTCTCTCTCTCACTCTATCTCATTCACTCTCTCTCTGACTCATTCACTCTATCTCATTCACAATCTCTCTGACTCTCTCATTCCATCCCATTCACATTCTCTCTGGCTCTCTCACTCTATATCAATCTCACTCTGTCTCTCTTACTCTATCTCATTCACACTCTCTCTATCTCTATCTCATTCACACTCTCTCTCACTATCTCACTCTATCTCATTCACACTCTGACTCTCTCACTATCTCATTCACAGTCTCTCTCTGTCTCTCTCACTATATCTCATTCATCTCTCTCTGACTCTCTCACTCTATCTCATTCACACTCTCTCTCACTCTCTCACTCTGTCTCATTTACACATTCTCTCAGTCTCTCACTCTATCTCATTCCCTTTCTCCCTGACTCTCACTCTAGCTCATTCACGCTCTCTCTGTCTCTCTCACTCTATATCATTCACACTCTCTCTGACTCTCTCACTCTATCTCATTCACACTCTCTCTCTCACTCTATCTCATTCACTCTCTGTCTCTGACTCTCTCACTCTATTTCATTCAGACTCTCTCTCTCACTCCTTCTCATTCACTCTCTCTCTCTGACTCTCCCACTCTATCTCATTCATTTTCTCTCTGACTCTCACCTTTTCTCATTCACACTTTCTCTGACTCTCTCACTCTATCTCATTCACACTCTCTCTCTCACTCTATCTCATTCACTCTCTCTGGCTCTCACTCTATATTATTCACACTCTCTTGCTCTATGTCATTCACTCTCTCTCTCTCTCTGACTCTCACTCTATCTCATTCACACTCTCTCTGACTCTCTCACTCTATCTCATTCACACTCTGACTCTCTCACTCTATCTCATTCACAGTCTCTCTCTATCTCATTCGCACTCTCTCTGATTCTCTCACTCTATCTCATTCACACTCTCTCCCTCACTCTATCTCATTCACTCTCTTTCTCTCACTCTCTCACTCTATCTCATTCACAATCTCTCTCTCACTCCTTCTCATTCACTTTCTCTCTCTGACTCTTTGACTCTATCTCATTCACTTTCTCTCTGACTCTCACCTTTTCTCATTCACACTTTCTCTGACTCTCTCACTCTATCTCATTCACACTCTCTCTCTCACTCTATCTCATTCACTCTCTCTCTCTGATGCTCTCACTCTCCCTCATTCACACTCTTTCTCTCTCTCTCTCTCTCTGAATCATTCACTCTCTCTCTCACTCTATCTCATTCACTCTCTCTCTGACTCATTCACTCTATCTCATTCACAATCTCTCTGACTCTCTCACTCTATCCCATTCACATTCTCTCTGGCTCTCTCACTCTATAACAATCACAATCTCTCTGTCTCTCTCACTCTATCTCATTCACACTCTCTCTATCTCTATCTCATTCACACTCTCTCTGAATCTCTCACTCTATCTCATTCACACTCTCTCTCTCACTCTATCTCATTCACACTCTCTCTATCTCTATCTCATTCACACTCTCTCTGACTCTCTCACTCTATCTCATTCAATCTCTCTCTCTCACTCTCTCACTCTATCTCATTCACACTCTCTCTCTCACTCTATCTCATTCACTCTCTCTCTCTGTCTCTCTCACTCTATCTCATTCATCTCTCTCTGACTCTCTCACTCTATATCAATCACACTCTCTCTGTCTCTCTCACTCTATCTCATTCACACTCTCTCTATCTCTATCTCATTCACACTCTCTCTGAATCTCTCACTCTATCTCATTCACACTCTCTCTCTCACTCTATCTCATTCACACTCTCTCTATCTCTATCTCATTCACACTCTCTCTGACTCTCTCACTCTATCTCATTCAATCTCTCTCTCTGACTCTGTCACTCTATCTCATTCACACTCTCTCTCTCACTCTATCTCATTCACTCTCTCTCTCTGTCTCTCTCACTCTATCTCATTCATCTCTCTCTGACTCTCTCACTCTATCTCATTCACAATCTCTCTCACTCTCTAACTCTGTCTCATTTACACATTCTCTCAGTCTCTCACTATATCTCATTCCCTTTTTCCCTGACTCTCACTCTATCTCATTCAAGCTCTCGCTGTCTCTCTCACTCTATTTCATTCAAACTCTCTCTCTCTCACTCTATCTCATTCACACACTCTCTCTCTCACTCTATCTCATTCACATTCTCTCTCGCTCTATCTCATTCATACTCTGACTCTCTCACTCTATCTCATTTACACTCTCTCTCTCACTCTATCTCATTCAATCTCTCTCTCTGACTCTGTCACTCTATCTCATTCACACTCTCTCTGACTCTCTCACTCTATCCCACTCACACTCTGACTCTCTCACTCTATCTCATTCAAAGTCTCTCTCACTCTATCTCATTCACAATCTCTCTCTCACTCTATCTCATTCACACTCTCTCTCTGACTCTCTCTCTCTATCTCATTCACAATCTCTCTCACTCTGTCTCATTTACACATTCTCTCAGTCTCTCACTCTATCTCATTCCCTTTCTCCCTGACTCTCACTCTATCTCATTCACGCTCTCTCTGTCTCTCTCATTCTATATCATTCACACTCTCTCTGACTCTCTCACTCTATCTCATTCACACTCTCTCTCTCTCTCACTCTATCTCATTCACATTCTCTCTCTCTCTATCTCATTCACACTCTGACTCTCTCACTCTATCTCATTCACACTCTCTCTCTCACTCTATCTCATTCACTCTCTCTCTCTGACTCTCCCACTCTATCTCATTCATTTTCTCGATGACTCTCACCTTTTCTCATTCACACTTTCTCTGACTCTCTCACTCTATCTCATTCACACTCTCACTCTCACTCTATCTCATTCACTCTCTCTGGCTCTCACTCTATCTTATTCACACTCTCTTGCTCTATGTCATTCACTCTCTCTCTCTCTCTGACTCTCACTCTATCTCATTCACACTCTCTCTGACTCTCACTCTATCTCATTCACACTCTGACTCTCTCTTTCTATCTCATTCACAGTCTCTCTCTCTCTATCTCATTCGCACTCTCTCTGAATCTCTCACTCTATCTCATTCACACTCTCTCTCTCTCACTCTATCTCATTCACTCTCTTTCTCTCACTCTCTCACTCTATCTCATTCACACTCTCTCTCACTCCTTCTCATTCACTCTCTCTCTCTGACTCTCCCACTCTATCTCATTCATTTTCTCTCTGACTCTCACCTTTTCTCATTCACACTTTCTCTGACTCTCTCACTCTATCTCATTCACACTCTCTCTCTCACTCTATCTCATTCACTCTCTCTGGCTCTCACTCTATCTTATTCACACTCTCTTGCTCTATGTCATTCACTCTCTCTCTCTCTCTGACTCTCACTCTATCTCATTCACACTCTCTCTGACTCTCTCACTCTATCTCATTCACACTCTGACTCTCTCACTCTATCTCATTCACAGTCTCTCTCTCTCTATCTCATTCGCACTCTCTCTGATTCTCTCACTCTATCTCATTCACACTCTCTCTCTCACTCTATCTCATTCACTCTCTTTCTCTCACTCTCTCACTCTATCTCATTCACAATCTCTCTCTCACTCCTTCTCATTCACTTTCTCTCTCTGACTCTTTGACTCTATCTCATTCACTTTCTCTCTGACTCTCACCTTTTCTCATTCACACTTTCTCTGACTCTCTCACTCTACCTCATTCACACTCTCTCACTCTATCTCATTCTCTCTCTCTCTGGCTCTCACTTTATCTGATTCAAACTCTCTCTCTCACTCTATCTCATTCACTCTCTCTGATTCTCTCACTCTATCTCATTCACCTTCTTTCTCTCTCTCTCTCTGTCTCATTCTTTCTCTCTCTCTCACTCTATCTCATTCACTCTCTCTCTGACTTATTCACTCTATCTCATTCACACTCTCTCTGACTCTCTCACACTATCCCATTCACAATCACTCTGGCTCTCTCACTCTATCTCATTCACGCTCTCTCTGTCTCTCTCACTCTATCTCATTCACACTCTCTCTCTCACTCCTTCTCATTCACTCTCTCTCTCTGACTCTCTCTCTCTATCTCATTCACAATCTCTCTCACTCTCTCACTCTGTCTCATTTCCACATTCTCTCAGTCTCTCACTCTATCTCATTCACTTTTTCC
The DNA here is from genome assembly GCF_017639515.1 of Carcharodon carcharias. NCBI lineage: Eukaryota > Metazoa > Chordata > Chondrichthyes > Lamniformes > Lamnidae > Carcharodon > Carcharodon carcharias. The sequence continues at coordinate 492,519 of NW_024470882.1, forward strand.
CTGACTCTCACTCTATCTCATTCTCGCTCTCTCTGTCTCTCTCACTCTATATCATTCACACTCTACTGACTCTCTCACTCTATCTCATTCACACTCTCTCTCTCTCTCACTCTATCTCATTCACATTCTCTCTCTCACTATCTCATTCACACTCTGACTCTATCACTCTATCTCATTTACACTCTCTCTCTCACTCTATCTCACTCAATCTCTCTCTCTGACTCTCTCACTCTATCTCATTCACACTCTCTCTCTCACTCTATCTCATTCACTCTCTCTCTCTGACTCTCTCACTCTATCTCATTCACACTCTTTCTCTCACTCTATCTCATTCACTCTCTCTCTCTGACTCTCTCACTCTATCTCATTCAATCTCTCTCTCTGACTCTCTCACTCTATCTCATTCACACTCTTTCTCTCACTCTATCTCATTCACTCTCTCTCTCTGACTCTCTCACTCTATCTCATTCACACTCTCTCTCTCACGCCTTCTCATTCACGCTCTCTCTCTGACACTCCGACTCTATCTCATTCATTTTCTCTCTGACTCTCACCTTTTCTCATTCACACTTTCTCTGACTCTCTAACTCTATCTCATTCACACTCTCTCTCTCACTCTATCTCATTCTCTCTCTCTCTGACTCTCTAACTCTATCTCTTTCACATTCTCTCTCTATCTCATTCACTCTCTCTCTCTCTGACTCTCACTCTATCTCATTCACACTCTCTCTGTCTCTCTCACTCTATCTCATTCACACTCTCTCTATCTCTATCTCAAGAAAACTCTCTCTGACTCTCTCACTCTATCTCATTCAATCTCTCTCTCTCACTATCTCACTCTATCTCATTCACACTCTCTCTCTGTCTCTCTCACTCTATCTCATTCATCTCTCTCACTCTCTCACTCTATCTCATTCACACTCTCGCTCTCACTCTATCTCATTCACACTCTCTCTCTCACTCTATCTCATTCACACTCTCTCTATCTCTATCTCATTCACACTCTCTCTGACTCTCTCACTCTATCTCATTCAATCTCTCTCTCTCACTCTCTCACTCTATCTCATTCACACACTCTCTCTCACTCTATCTCATTCACTCTCTCTCTCTGTCTCTCTCACTCTATCTCATTCATCTCTCTCTGACTCTCTCACTCTATCTCATTCACAATCTCTCTCACTCTCTAACTCTGTCTCATTTACACATTCTCTCAGTCTCTCACTATATCTCATTCCCTTTTTCCCTGACTCTCACTCTATCTCATTCAAGCTCTCGCTGTCTCTCTCACTCTATTTCATTCAAACTCTCTCTCTCTCACTCTATCTCATTCACACACTCTCTCTCTCACTCTATCTCATTCACATTCTCTCTCGCTCTATCTCATTCATACTCTGACTCTCTCACTCTATCTCATTTACACTCTCTCTCTCACTCTATCTCATTCAATCTCTCTCTCTGACTCTGTCACTCTATCTCATTCACACTCTCTCTGACTCTCTCACTCTATCCCATTCACACTCTGACTCTCTCACTCTATCTCATTCAAAGTCTCTCTCTCTCTATCTCATTCGCACTCTCTCTGAATCTCTCACTCTATCTCATTCACACTCTCTCTCTCACTCTATCTCATTCACTCTCTCTCTCTGACTCTCTCACTCTATCGCATTCACACTCTCTCTCTCACTCCTTCTCATTCACTCTCTCTCTCTGACTCTATCTCATTCACTTTCTCTCTGACTCTCACCTTTTCTCATTCACACTCTCTCTGACTCTCTCACTCTATCTCATTCAATCTCTCTCTCTCACTCTATCTCATTCACTCTCTTTCTCTGTCTCTCTCACTCTATCTCATTCATCTCTCTCTGACTCTCTCACTCTATCTCATTCACAATCTCTCTCACTCTCTAACTCTGTCTCATTTACACATTCTCTCAGTCTCTCACTCTATCTCATTCCCTTTATCCCTGACTCTCACTCTATCTCATTCACGCTCTCTCTGTCTCTCTCACTCTATATCATTCACACTCTCTCTGACTCTCTCACTCTATTTCATTCAAACTCTCTCTCTCTCACTCTATCTCATTCACACTCTCTCTCTCTCACTCTATCTCATTCACATTCTCTCTCTCTCTATCTCATTGACACTGACTCTCTCACTCTATCTCATTTACACTCTCTCTCTCACTCTATCTCATTCAATCTCTCTCTCTGACTCTGTCACTCTATCTCATTCACACTCTCTCTGACTCTCTCACTCTATCCCATTCACACTCTGACTCTCTCACTCTATATCATTCACAGTCTCTCTCTCTCTATCTCATTCGCAAACTCTCTCTCACTCTATCTCATTCACTCTCTCTCTCTGACTCTCTCACTCTATCGCATTCACACTCTCTCTCTCTCACTCCTTCTCATTCACTCTCTCTCTCTGACTCTCTCACTCTATCTCATTCACACTCTCTCTCTCACTCTATCTCATTCACTCTCTCTCTCTGATTCTCTCACTCTACCTCATTCACACTCTTTCTCTCTCTCTCTCTGTCTCATTCACTCTCTCTCTCTCTCACTCTATCTCATTCACTCTCTCTCTGACTCATTCACTCTATCTCATTCACAATCTCTCTGACTCTCTCATTCTATCCCATTCACATTCTCTCTGGCTCTCTCACTCTATATCAATCTCACTCTGTCTCTCTTACTCTATCTCATTCACACTCTCTCTATCTCTATCTCATTCACACTCTCTCTCACTATCTCACTCTATCTCATTCACACTCTGACTCTCTCACTATCTCATTCACAGTCTCTCTCTGTCTCTCTCACTATATCTCATTCATCTCTCTCTGACTCTCTCACTCTATCTCATTCACACTCTCTCTCACTCTCTCACTCTGTCTCATTTACACATTCTCTCAGTCTCTCACTCTATCTCATTCCCTTTCTCCCTGACTCTCACTCTAGCTCATTCACGCTCTCTCTGTCTCTCTCACTCTATATCATTCACACTCTCTCTGACTCTCTCACTCTATCTCATTCACACTCTCTCTCTCACTCTATCTCATTCACTCTCTGTCTCTGACTCTCTCACTCTATTTCATTCAGACTCTCTCTCTCACTCCTTCTCATTCACTCTCTCTCTCTGACTCTCCCACTCTATCTCATTCATTTTCTCTCTGACTCTCACCTTTTCTCATTCACACTTTCTCTGACTCTCTCACTCTATCTCATTCACACTCTCTCTCTCACTCTATCTCATTCACTCTCTCTGGCTCTCACTCTATATTATTCACACTCTCTTGCTCTATGTCATTCACTCTCTCTCTCTCTCTGACTCTCACTCTATCTCATTCACACTCTCTCTGACTCTCTCACTCTATCTCATTCACACTCTGACTCTCTCACTCTATCTCATTCACAGTCTCTCTCTATCTCATTCGCACTCTCTCTGATTCTCTCACTCTATCTCATTCACACTCTCTCCCTCACTCTATCTCATTCACTCTCTTTCTCTCACTCTCTCACTCTATCTCATTCACAATCTCTCTCTCACTCCTTCTCATTCACTTTCTCTCTCTGACTCTTTGACTCTATCTCATTCACTTTCTCTCTGACTCTCACCTTTTCTCATTCACACTTTCTCTGACTCTCTCACTCTATCTCATTCACACTCTCTCTCTCACTCTATCTCATTCACTCTCTCTCTCTGATGCTCTCACTCTCCCTCATTCACACTCTTTCTCTCTCTCTCTCTCTCTGAATCATTCACTCTCTCTCTCACTCTATCTCATTCACTCTCTCTCTGACTCATTCACTCTATCTCATTCACAATCTCTCTGACTCTCTCACTCTATCCCATTCACATTCTCTCTGGCTCTCTCACTCTATAACAATCACAATCTCTCTGTCTCTCTCACTCTATCTCATTCACACTCTCTCTATCTCTATCTCATTCACACTCTCTCTGAATCTCTCACTCTATCTCATTCACACTCTCTCTCTCACTCTATCTCATTCACACTCTCTCTATCTCTATCTCATTCACACTCTCTCTGACTTTCTCACTCTATCTCATTCAATCTCTCTCTCTCACTCTCTCACTCTATCTCATTCACACTCTCTCTCTCACTCTATCTCATTCACTCTCTCTCTCTGTCTCTCTCACTCTATCTCATTCATCTCTCTCTGACTCTCTCACTCTATATCAATCACACTCTCTCTGTCTCTCTCACTCTATCTCATTCACACTCTCTCTATCTCTATCTCATTCACACTCTCTCTGAATCTCTCACTCTATCTCATTCACACTCTCTCTCTCACTCTATCTCATTCACACTCTCTCTATCTCTATCTCATTCACACTCTCTCTGACTCTCTCACTCTATCTCATTCAATCTCTCTCTCTCACTCTCTCACTCTATCTCATTCACACTCTCTCTCTCACTCTATCTCATTCACTCTCTCTCTCTGTCTCTCTCACTCTATCTCATTCATCTCTCTCTGACTCTCTCACTCTATCTCATTCACAATCTCTCTCACTCTCTAACTCTGTCTCATTTACACATTCTCTCAGTCTCTCACTATATCTCATTCCCTTTTTCCCTGACTCTCACTCTATCTCATTCAAGCTCTCGCTGTCTCTCTCACTCTATTTCATTCAAACTCTCTCTCTCTCACTCTATCTCATTCACACACTCTCTCTCTCACTCTATCTCATTCACATTCTCTCTCGCTCTATCTCATTCATACTCTGACTCTCTCACTCTATCTCATTTACACTCTCTCTCTCACTCTATCTCATTCAATCTCTCTCTCTGACTCTGTCACTCTATCTCATTCACACTCTCTCTGACTCTCTCACTCTATCCCACTCACACTCTGACTCTCTCACTCTATCTCATTCAAAGTCTCTCTCTCTCTATCTCATTCGCACTCTCTCTGAATCTCTCACTCTATCTCATTCACACTCTCTCTCTCACTCCTTCTCATTCACTCTCTCTCTCTGACTCTCTGACTCTATCTCATTCACTTTCTCTCTGACTCTCACCTTTTCTCATTCACACTCTCTCTGACTCTCTCACTCTATCTCATTCAATCTCTCTCTCTCACTCTATCTCATTCACTCTCTTTCTCTGTCTCTCTCACTCTATCTCATTCATCTCTCTCTGACTCTCTCACTCTATCTCATTCACAATCTCTCTCACTCTCTAACTCTGTCTCATTTACACATTCTCTCAGTCTCTCACTCTATCTCATTCCCTTTTTCCCTGACTCTCACTCTATCTCATTCACGCTCTCTCTGTCTCTCTCACTCTATATCATTCACACTCTCTCTGACTCTCTCACTCTATTTCATTCAAACTCTCTCTCTCTCACTCTATCTCATTCACACTCTCTCTCTCTCACTCTATCTCATTCACATTCTCTCTCTCTCTATCTCATTGACACTGACTCTCTCACTCTATCTCATTTACACTCTCTCTCTCACTCTATCTCATTCAATCTCTCTCTGACTCTGTCACTCTATCTCATTCACACTCTCTCTGACTCTCTCACTCTATCCCATTCACACTCTGACTCTCTCACTCTATATCATTCACAGTCTCTCTCTCTCTATCTCATTCGCACTCTCTCTCTCACTCTATCTCATTCACTCTCTCTCTCTGACTCTCTCACTCTATCGCATTCACACTCTCTCTCTCTCTCACTCCTTCTCATTCACTCTCTCTCTCTGACTCTCTCACTCTATCTCATTCACACTCTCTCTCTCACTCTATCTCATTCACTCTCTCTCTCTGATTCTCTCACTCTACCTCATTCACACTCTTTCTCTCTCTCTCTCTGTCTCATTCACTCTCTCTCTCTCTCACTCTATCTCATTCACTCTCTCTCTGACTCATTCACTCTATCTCATTCACAATCTCTCTGACTCTCTCATTCTATCCCATTCACATTCTCTCTGGCTCTCTCACTCTATATCAATCTCACTCTGTCTCTCTTACTCTATCTCATTCACACTCTCTCTATCTCTATCTCATTCACACTCTCTCTCACTATCTCACTCTATCTCATTCACACTCTGACTCTCTCACTATCTCATTCACAGTCTCTCTCTGTCTCTCTCACTCTATCTCATTCATCTCTCTCTGACTCTCTCACTCTATCTCATTCACACTCTCTCTCACTCTCTCACTCTGTCTCATTTACACATTCTCTCAGTCTCTCACTCTATCTCATTCCCTTTCTCCCTGACCCTCACTCTAGCTCATTCACGCTCTCTGTCTCTCTCACTCTATATCATTCACACTCTCTCTGACTCTCTCACTCTATCTCATTCACACTCTCTCTCTCACTCTATCTCATTCACTCTCTGTCTCTGACTCTCTCACTCTATTTCATTCAGACTCTCTCTCTCACTCCTTCTCATTCACTCTCTCTCTCTGACTCTCCCAAACTATCTCATTCATTTTCTCTCTGACTCTCACCTTTTCTCATTCACACTTTCTCTGACTCTCTCACTCTATCTCATTCACACTCTCGCTCTCACTCTATCTCATTCACTCTCTCTGGCTTCACTCTATCTTATTCACACTCTCTTGCTCTATGTCATTCACTCTCTCTCTCTCTCTGACTCTCACTCTATCTCATTCACACTCTCTCTGACTCTCTCACTCTATCTCATTCACACTCTGACTCTCTCACTCTATCTCATTCACAGTCTCTCTCTCTCTATCTCATTCGCACTCTCTCTGATTCTCTCACTCTATCTCATTCACACTCTCTCTCTCACTCTATCTCATTCACTCTCTTTCTCTCACTCTCTCACCCTATCTCATTCACAATCTCTCTCTCACTCCTTCTCATTCACTTTCTCTCTCTGACTCTTTGACTCTATCTCATTCACTTTCTCTCTGACTCTCACCTTTTCTCATTCACACTTTCTCTGACTCTCTCACTCTATCTCATTCACACTCTCTCTCTCACTCTATCTCATTCACTCTCTCTCTCTGATGCTCTCACTCTACCTCATTCACACTCTTTCTCTCTCTCTCTCTGAATCATTCACTCTCTCTCTCACTCTATCTCATTCACTCTCTCTCTGACTCATTCACTCTATCTCATTCACAATCTCTCTGACTCTCTCACTCTATCCCATTCACATTCTCTCTGGCTCTCTCACTCTATATCAATCACACTCTCTCTGTCTCTCTCACTCTATCTCATTCACACTCTCTCTATCTCTATCTCATTCACACTCTCTCTGAATCTCTCACTCTATCTCATTCACACTCTCTCTCTCACTCTATCTCATTCACACTCTCTCTATCTCTATCTCATTCACACTCTCTCTGACTCTCTCACTCTATCTCATTCAATCTCTCTCTCTCACTCTCTCACTCTATCTCATTCACACTCTCTCTCTCACTCTATCTCATTCACTCTCTCTCTCTGTCTCTCTCACTCTATCTCATTCATCTCTCTCTGACTCTCTCACTCTATCTCATTCACAATCTCTCTCACTCTCTAACTCTGTCTCATTTACACATTCTCTCAGTCTCTCACTATATCTCATTCCCTTTTTCCCTGACTCTCACTCTATCTCATTCAAGCTCTCGCTGTCTCTCTCACTCTATTTCATTCAAACTCTCTCTCTCTCACTCTATCTCATTCACACACTCTCTCTCTCACTCTATCTCATTCACATTCTCCCTCGCTCTATCTCATTCATACTCTGACTCTCTCACTCTATCTCATTTACACTCTCTCTCTCACTCTATCTCATTCAATCTCTCTCTCTGACTCTGTCACTCTATCTCATTCACACTCTCTCTGACTCTCTCACTCTATCCCATTCACACTCTGACTCTCTCACTCTATCTCATTCAAAGTCTCTCTCTCTCTATCTCATTCGCACTCTCTCTGAATCTCTCACTCTATCTCATTCACACTCTCTCTCTCACTCTATCTCATTCACTCTCTCTCTCTGACTCTCTCACTCTATCGCATTCACACTCTCTCTCTCACTCCTTCTCATTCACTCTCTCTCTCTGACTCTCTGACTCTATCTCATTCACTTTCTCTCTGACTCTCACCTTTTCTCATTCACACTCTCTCTGACTCTCTCACTCTATCTCATTCAATCTCTCTCTCTCACTCTATCTCATTCACTCTCTTTCTCTGTCTCTCTCACTCTATCTCATTCATCTCTCTCTGACTCTCTCACTCTATCTCATTCACAATCTCTCTCACTCTCTAACTCTGTCTCATTTACACATTCTCTCAGTCTCTCACTCTATCTCATTCCCTTTTTCCCTGACTCTCACTCTATCTCATTCACGCTCTCTCTGTCTCTCTCACTCTATATCATTCACACTCTCTCTGACTCTCTCACTCTATTTCATTCAAACTCTCTCTCTCTCACTCTATCTCATTCACACTCTCTCTCTCTCACTCTATCTCATTCACATTCTCTCTCTCTCTATCTCATTGACACTGACTCTCTCACTCTATCTCATTTACACTCTCTCTCTCACTCTATCTCATTCAATCTCTCTCTCTGACTCTGTCACTCTATCTCATTCACACTCTCTCTGACTCTCTCACTCTATCCCATTCACACTCTGACTCTCTCACTCTATATCATTCACAGTCTCTCTCTCTCTATCTCATTCGCACTCTCTCTCTCACTCTATCTCATTCACTCTCTCTCTCTGACTCTCTCACTCTATCGCATTCACACTCTCTCTCTCTCACTCCTTCTCATTCACTCTCTCTCTCTGACTCTCTCACTCTATCTCATTCACACTCTCTCTCTCACTCTATCTCATTCACTCTCTCTCTCTGATTCTCTCACTCTACCTCATTCACACTCTTTCTCTCTCTCTCTCTGTCTCATTCACTCTCTCTCTCTCTCACTCTATCTCATTCACTCTCTCTCTGACTCATTCACTCTATCTCATTCACAATCTCTCTGACTCTCTCATTCTATCCCATTCACATTCTCTCTGGCTCTCTCACTCTATATCAATCTCACTCTGTCTCTCTTACTCTATCTCATTCACACTCTCTCTATCTCTATCTCATTCACACTCTCTCTCACTATCTCACTCTATCTCATTCACACTCTGACTCTCTCACTATCTCATTCACAGTCTCTCTCTGTCTCTCTCACTCTATCTCATTCATCTCTCTCTGACTCTCTCACTCTATCTCATTCACACTCTCTCTCACTCTCTCACTCTGTCTCATTTACACATTCTCTCAGTCTCTCACTCTATCTCATTCCCTTTCTCCCTGACTCTCACTCTAGCTCATTCACGCTCTCTCTGTCTCTCTCACTCTATATCATTCACACTATCTCTGACTCTCTCACTCTATCTCATTCACACTCTCTCTCTCACTCTATCTCATTCACTCTCTGTCTCTGACTCTCTCACTCTATTTCATTCAGACTCTCTCTCTCACTCCTTCTCATTCACTCTCTCTCTCTGACTCTCCCACTCTATCTCATTCATTTTCTCTCTGACTCTCACCTTTTCTCATTCACACTTTCTCTGACTCTCTCACTCTATCTCATTCACACTCTCTCTCTCACTCTATCTCATTCACTCTCTCTGGCTCTCACTCTATCTTATTCACACTCTCTTGCTCTATGTCATTCACTCTCTCTCTCTCTCTGACTCTCACTCTATCTCATTCACACTCTCTCTGACTCTCTCACTCTATCTCATTCACACTCTGACTCTCTCACTCTATCTCATTCACAGTCTCTCTCTCTCTATCTCATTCGCACTCTCTCTGATTCTCTCACTCTATCTCATTCACACTCTCTCTCTCACTCTATCTCATTCACTCTCTTTCTCTCACTCTCTCACTCTATCTCATTCACAATCTCTCTCTCACTCCTTCTCATTCACTTTCTCTCTCTGACTCTTTGACTCTATCTCATTCACTTTCTCTCTGACTCTCACCTTTTCTCATTCACACTTTCTCTGACTCTCTCACTCTATCTCATTCACACTCTCTCTCTCACTCTATCTCATTCACTCTCTCTCTCTGATGCTCTCACTCTACCTCATTCACACTCTTTCTCTCTCTCTCTCTCTCTGAATCATTCACTCTCTCTCTCACTCTATCTCATTCACTCTCTCTCTGACTCATTCACTCTATCTCATTCACAATCTCTCTGACTCTCTCACTCTATCCCATTCACATTCTCTCTGGCTCTCTCACTCTATATCAATCACACTCTCTCTGTCTCTCTCACTCTATCTCATTCACACTCTCTCTATCTCTATCTCATTCACACTCTCTCTGAATCTCTCACTCTATCTCATTCACACTCTCTCTCACACTCTATCTCATTCACACTCTCTCTCTGTCTCTCTCACTCTATCTCATTCATCTCTCTCTGACTCTCTCACTCTATCTCATTCACACTCTCTCTGCCTCTCTCACTCTATCTCATTTAATCTCTCTCTCTCACTATCTCACTCTATCTCATTCACACTCTCTCTCTCACTCTATCTCATTCACACTCTCTCTCTGTCTCTCTCACTCTATCTCATTCATCTCTCTCTGACTCTCTCACTCTATCCCATTCACATTCTCTCTGGCTCTCTCACTCTATCTCATTCACACTCTCTCTATCTCTATCTCATTCACACTCTCTCTGACTCTCTCACTCTATCTCATTCAATTTCTCTCTCTCACTATCTCACTCTATCTCATTCACACTCTCTCTCTGTCTCTCTCACTCTATCTCATTCATCTCTCTCTGACTCTCACTCTATCTCATTCACACTCTCTCTCTCACTCTATCTCATTCAATCTCTCTCTCTGACTCTGTCACTCTATCTCATTCACACTCTCTCTGACTTTCTCACTCTATCCCATTCACACTCTGACTCTCTCACTCTATCTCATTCACAGTCTCTCTCTCTCTATCTCATTCGCACTCTCTCTGACTCTCTCACTCTATCTCATTCACACTCTCTCTCTCACTCTATCTCATTCACTCTCTCTCTCTGACTCTCTCACTCTATCGCATTCACACTCTCTCTCTCACTCCTTCTCATTCACTCTCTCTCTCTGACTCTCTGACTCTATCTCATTCACTTTCTCTCTGACTCGCACCTTTTCTCATTCACACTTTCTCTGACTCTCTCACTCTATCTCATTCAATCTCTCTCTCTCACTCTCTCACTCTATCTCATTTCACTCTCGCTCTCACTCTATCTCATTCACACTCTCTCTCTCACTCTATCTCATTCACACTCTCTCTATCTCTATCTCATTCACACTCTCTCTGACTCTCTCACTCTATCTCATTCAATCTCTCTCTCTCACTCTCTCACTCTATCTCATTCACACTCTCTCTCTCTCACTCTATCTCATTCACTCTCTCGCTCTGTCTCTCTCACTCTATCTCATTCATCTCTCTCTGACTCTCTCACTCTATCTCATTCACAATCTCTCTCACTCTCTAACTCTGTCTCATTTACACATTCTCTCAGTCTCTCACTATATCTCATTCCCTTTTTCCCTGACTCTCACTCTATCTCATTCAAGCTCTCACTGTCTCTCTCACTCTATTTCATTCAAACTCTCTGTCTCTCACTCTATCTCATTCACACACTCTCTCTCTCACTCTATCTCATTCACATTCTCTCTCTCTCTATCTCATTCACACTCTGACTCTCTCACTCTATCTCATTTACACTCTCTCTCTCACTCTATCTCATTCAATCTCTCTCTCTGACTCTGTCACTCTATCTCATTCACACTCTCTCTGACTCTCTCACTCTATCCCATTCACACTCTGACTCTCTCACTCTATCTCATTCAAAGTCTCTCTCTCTCTATCTCATTCGCACTCTCTCTGAATCTCTCACTCTATCTCATTCACACTCTCTCTCTCACTCTATCTCATTCACTCTCTCTCTCTGACTCTCTCACTCTATCGCATTCACACTCTCTCTCTCACTCCTTCTCATTCACTCTCTCTCTCTGACTCTCTGACTCTATCTCATTCACTTTCTCTCTGACTCTCACCTTTTCTCATTCACACTCTCTCTGACTCTCTCACTCTATCTCATTCAATCTCTCTCTCTCAATCTCTCACACTATCTCATTCACACTCTCTCTCTCACTCTATCTCATTCACTCTCTTTCTCTGTCTCTCTCACTCTATCTCATTCATCTCTCTCTGACTCTCTCACTCTATCTCATTCACAATCTCTCTCACTCTCTAACTCTGTCTCATTTACACATTCTCTCAGTCTCTCACTCTATCTCATTCCCTTTTTCCCTGACTCTCACTCTATCTCATTCACGCTCTCTCTGTCTCTCTCACTCTATATCATTCACACTCTCTCTGACTCTCTCACTCTATTTCATTCAAACTCTCTCTCTCTCACTCTATCTCATTCACACTCTCTCTCTCTCACTCTATCTCATTCACATTCTCTCTCTCTCTATCTCATTGACACTGACTCTCTCACTCTATCTCATTTACACTCTCTCTCTCACTCTATCTCATTCAATCTCTCTCTCTGACTCTGTCACTCTATCTCATTCACACTCTCTCTGACTCTCTCACTCTATCCCATTCACACTCTGACTCTCTGACACTATATCATTCACAGTCTCTCTCTCTCTATCTCATTCGCACTCTCTCTGACTCTCTCACTCTATCTCATTCACACTCTCTCTCTCACTCTATCTCATTCACTCTCTCTCTCTGACTCTCTCACTCTATCGCATTCACACTCTCTCTCTCTCACTCCTTCTCATTCACTCTCTCTCTGACTCTCTCACTCTATCTCATTCACACTCTCTCTCTCACTCTATCTCATTCGCTCTCTCTCTCTGATTCTCTCACTCTACCTCATTCACACTCTTTCTCTCTCTCTCTCTGTCTCATTCACTCTCTCTCTCTCTCACGCTATCTCATTCACTTTCTCTCTGACTCATTCACTCTATCTCATTCACAATCTCTCTGACTCTCTCATTCTATCCCATTCACATTCTCTCTGGCTCTCTCACTCTATATCAATCTCACTCTGTCTCTCTTACTCTATCTCATTCACACTCTCTCTATCTCTATCTCATTCACAAAATCTCTCACTATCTCACTCTATCTCATTCACACTCTGACTCTCTCACTATCTCATTCACAGTCTCTCTCTGTCTCTCTCACTCTATCTCATTCATCTCTCTCTGACTCTCTCACTCTATCTCATTCACACTCTCTCTCTCACTCTATCTCATTCACTCTCTCTCTCTGACTCTCTCACTCTATCGCATTCACTTTCTCTCTCTCACTCCTTCTCATTCACTCTCTCTCTCTGACTCTCTGACTCTATCTCATTCACTTTCTCTCTGACTCTCACCTTTTCTCATTCACACTCTCTCTGACTCTCTCACTCTATCTCATTCAATCTCTCTCTCTCACTCTCTCACACTATCTCATTCACACTCTCTCTCTCACTCTATCTCATTCACTCTCTTTCTCTGTCTCTCTCACTCTATCTCATTCATCTCTCTCTGACTCTCTCACTCTGTCTCATTTACACATTCTCTCAGTCTCTCACTCTATCTCATTCCCTTTTTCCCTGACTCTCACTCTATCTCATTCACGCTCTCTCTGTCTCTCTCACTCTATATCATTCACACTCTCTCTGACTCTCTCACTCTATTTCATTCAAACTCTCTCTCTCTCACTCTATCTCATTCACACTCTCTCTCTCTCACTCTATCTCATTCACATTCTCTCTCTCTCTATCTCATTGACACTGACTCTCTCACTCTATCTCATTTACACTCTCTCTCTCACTCTATCTCATTCAATCTCTCTCTCTGACTCTGTCACTCTATCTCATTCACACTCTCTCTGACTCTCTCACTCTATCCCATTCACACTCTGACTCTCTCACTCTATATCATTCACAGTCTCTCTCTCTCTATCTCATTCGCACTCTCTCTGACTCTCTCACTCTATCTCATTCACACTCTCTCTCTCACTCTATCTCATTCACTCTCTCTCTCTGATTCTCTCACTCTACCTCATTCACACTCTTTCTCTCTCTCTCTCTCTGTCTCATTCACTCTCTCTCTCTCTCACTCTATCTCATTCACTCTCTCTCTGACTCATTCACTCTATCTCATTCACAATCTCTCTGACTCTCTCATTCTATCCCATTCACATTCTCTCTGGCTCTCTCACTCTATATCAATCTCACTCTGTCTCTCTCACTCTATCTCATTCACACTCTCTCTCTATCTCATTCACACTCTCTCTGACTCTCTCACTCTATCTCATTCAATCTCTCTCTCTCACTCTCTCACTCTATCTCATTCACACTCTCTCTCTCACTCTATCTCATTCACTCTCTCTCTCTGTCTCTCTCACTCTATCTCATTCATCTCTCTCTGACTCTCTCACTCTATCTCATTCACAATCTCTCTCACTCTCTAACTCTGTCTCATTTACACATTCTCTCAGTCTCTCACTATATCTCATTCCCTTTTTCCCTGACTCTCACTCTATCTCATTCAAGCTCTCGCTGTCTCTCTCACTCTATTTCATTCAAACTCTCTCTCTCTCACTCTATCTCATTCACACACTCTCTCTCTCACTCTATCTCATTCACATTCTCTCTCGCTCTATCTCATTCATACTCTGACTCTCTCACTCTATCTCATTTACACTCTCTCTCTCACTCTATCTCATTCAATCTCTCTCTCTGACTCTGTCACTCTATCTCATTCACACTCTCTCTGACTCTCTCACTCTATCCCATTCACACTCTGACTCTCTCACTCTATCTCATTCAAAGTCTCTCTCTCTCTATCTCATTCGCACTCTCTCTGAATCTCTCACTCTATCTCATTCACACTCTCTCTCTCACTCTATCTCATTCACTCTCTCTCTCTGACTCTCTCACTCTCTCGCATTCACACTCTCTCTCTCACTCCTTCTCATTCACTCTCTCTCTCTGACTCTATCTCATTCACTTTCTCTCTGACTCTCACCATTTCTCATTCACACTCTCTCTGACTCTCTCACTCTATCTCATTCAATCTCTCTCTCTCACTCTATCTCATTCACTCTCTTTCTCTGTCTCTCTCACTCTATCTCATTCATCTCTCTCTGACTCTCTCACTCTATCTCATTCACAATCTCTCTCACTCTCTAACTCTGTCTCATTTACACATTCTCTCAGTCTCTCACTCTATCTCATTCCCTTTTTCCCTGACTCTCACTCTATCTCATTCACGCTCTCTCTGTCTCTCTCACTCTATATCATTCACACTCTCTCTGACTCTCTCACTCTATTTCATTCAAACTCTCTCTCTCTCACTCTATCTCATTCACACTCTCTCTCTCTCACTCTATCTCATTCACATTCTCTCTCTCTCTATCTCATTGACACTGACTCTCTCACTCTATCTCATTTACACTCTCTCTCTCACTCTATCTCATTCAATCTCTCTCTCTGACTCTGTCACTCTATCTCATTCACACTCTCTCTGACTCTCTCACTCTATCCCATTCACACTCTGACTCTCTGACACTATATCATTCACAGTCTCTCTCTCTCTATCTCATTCGCACTCTCTCTGACTCTCTCACTCTATCTCATTCACACTCTCTCTCTCACTCTATCTCATTCACTCTCTCTCTCTGACTCTCTCACTCTATCGCATTCACACTCTCTCTCTCTCACTCCTTCTCATTCACTCTCTCTCTGACTCTCTCACTCTATCTCATTCACACTCTCTCTCTCACTCTATCTCATTCGCTCTCTCTCTCTGATTCTCTCACTCTACCTCATTCACACTCTTTCTCTCTCTCTCTCTGTCTCATTCACTCTCTCTCTCTCTCACGCTATCTCATTCACTTTCTCTCTGACTCATTCACTCTATCTCATTCACAATCTCTCTGACTCTCTCATTCTATCCCATTCACATTCTCTCTGGCTCTCTCACTCTATATCAATCTCACTCTGTCTCTCTTACTCTATCTCATTCACACTCTCTCTATCTCTATCTCATTCACAAAATCTCTCACTATCTCACTCTATCTCATTCACACTCTGACTCTCTCACTATCTCATTCACAGTCTCTCTCTGTCTCTCTCACTCTATCTCATTCATCTCTCTCTGACTCTCTCACTCTATTTCATTCAAACTCTCTCTCTCTCACTCTATCTCATTCACACTCTCTCTCTCTCACTCTATCTCATTCACATTCTCTCTCTCTCTATCTCATTGACACTGACTCTCTCACTCTATCTCATTTACACTCTCTCTCTCACTCTATCTCATTCAATCTCTCTCTCTGACTCTGTCACTCTATCTCATTCACACTCTCTCTGACTCTCTCACTCTATCCCATTCACACTCTGACTCTCTCACTCTATCTCATTCAAAGTCTCTCTCTCTCTATCTCATTCGCACTCTCTCTGAATCTCTCACTCTATCTCATTCACACTCTCTCTCTCACTCTATCTCATTCACTCTCTCTCTCTGACTCTCTCACTCTATCGCATTCACACTCTCTCTCTCACTCCTTCTCATTCACTCTCTCTCTCTGACTCTCTGACTCTATCTCATTCACTTTCTCTCTGACTCTCACCTTTTCTCATTCACACTCTCTCTGACTCTCTCACTCTATCTCATTCAATCTCTCTCTCTCAATCTCTCACACTATCTCATTCACACTCTCTCTCTCACTCTATCTCATTCACTCTCTTTCTCTGTCTCTCTCACTCTATCTCATTCATCTCTCTCTGACTCTCTCACTCTATCTCATTCACAATCTCTCTCACTCTCTAACTCTGTCTCATTTACACATTCTCTCAGTCTCTCACTCTATCTCATTCCCTTTTTCCCTGACTCTCACTCTATCTCATTCACGCTCTCTCTGTCTCTCTCACTCTATATCATTCACACTCTCTCTGACTCTCTCACTCTATTTCATTCAAACTCTCTCTCTCTCACTCTATCTCATTCACACTCTCTCTCTCTCACTCTATCTCATTCACATTCTCTCTCTCTCTATCTCATTGACACTGACTCTCTCACTCTATCTCATTTACACTCTCTCTCTCACTCTATCTCATTCAATCTCTCTCTCTGACTCTGTCACTCTATCTCATTCACACTCTCTCTGACTCTCTCACTCTATCCCATTCACACTCTGACTCTCTGACACTATATCATTCACAGTCTCTCTCTCTCTATCTCATTCGCACTCTCTCTGACTCTCTCACTCTATCTCATTCACACTCTCTCTCTCACTCTATCTCATTCACTCTCTCTCTCTGACTCTCTCACTCTATCGCATTCACACTCTCTCTCTCTCACTCCTTCTCATTCACTCTCTCTCTGACTCTCTCACTCTATCTCATTCACACTCTCTCTCTCACTCTATCTCATTCGCTCTCTCTCTCTGATTCTCTCACTCTACCTCATTCACACTCTTTCTCTCTCTCTCTCTGTCTCATTCACTCTCTCTCTCTCTCACGCTATCTCATTCACTTTCTCTCTGACTCATTCACTCTATCTCATTCACAATCTCTCTGACTCTCTCATTCTATCCCATTCACATTCTCTCTGGCTCTCTCACTCTATATCAATCTCACTCTGTCTCTCTTACTCTATCTCATTCACACTCTCTCTATCTCTATCTCATTCACAAAATCTCTCACTATCTCACTCTATCTCATTCACACTCTGACTCTCTCACTATCTCATTCACAGTCTCTCTCTGTCTCTCTCACTCTATCTCATTCATCTCTCTCTGACTCTCTCACTCTATCTCATTCACACTCTCTCTCTCACTCTATCTCATTCACTCTCTCTCTCTGACTCTCTCACTCTATCGCATTCACTTTCTCTCTCTCACTCCTTCTCATTCACTCTCTCTCTCTGACTCTCTGACTCTATCTCATTCACTTTCTCTCTGACTCTCACCTTTTCTCATTCACACTCTCTCTGACTCTCTCACTCTATCTCATTCAATCTCTCTCTCTCACTCTCTCACACTATCTCATTCACACTCTCTCTCTCACTCTATCTCATTCACTCTCTTTCTCTGTCTCTCTCACTCTATCTCATTCATCTCTCTCTGACTCTCTCACTCTGTCTCATTTACACATTCTCTCAGTCTCTCACTCTATCTCATTCCCTTTTTCCCTGACTCTCACTCTATCTCATTCACGCTCTCTCTGTCTCTCTCACTCTATATCATTCACACTCTCTCTGACTCTCTCACTCTATTTCATTCAAACTCTCTCTCTCTCACTCTATCTCATTCACACTCTCTCTCTCTCACTCTATCTCATTCACATTCTCTCTCTCTCTATCTCATTGACACTGACTCTCTCACTCTATCTCATTTACACTCTCTCTCTCACTCTATCTCATTCAATCTCTCTCTGACTCTGTCACTCTATCTCATTCACACTCTCTCTGACTCTCTCACTCTATCCCATTCACACTCTGACTCTCTCACTCTATATCATTCACAGTCTCTCTCTCTCTATCTCATTCGCACTCTCTCTGACTCTCTCACTCTATCTCATTCACACTCTCTCTCTCACTCTATCTCATTCACTCTCTCTCTCTGATTCTCTCACTCTACCTCATTCACACTCTTTCTCTCTCTCTCTCTCTGTCTCATTCACTCTCTCTCTCTCTCACTCTATCTCATTCACTCTCTCTCTGACTCATTCACTCTATCTCATTCACAATCTCTCTGACTCTCTCATTCTATCCCATTCACATTCTCTCTGGCTCTCTCACTCTATATCAATCTCACTCTGTCTCTCTCACTCTATCTCATTCACACTCTCTCTCTATCTCATTCACACTCTCTCTGACTCTCTCACTCTATCTCATTCAATCTCTCTCTCTCACTCTCTCACTCTATCTCATTCACACTCTCTCTCTCACTCTATCTCATTCACTCTCTCTCTCTGTCTCTCTCACTCTATCTCATTCATCTCTCTCTGACTCTCTCACTCTATCTCATTCACAATCTCTCTCACTCTCTAACTCTGTCTCATTTACACATTCTCTCAGTCTCTCACTATATCTCATTCCCTTTTTCCCTGACTCTCACTCTATCTCATTCAAGCTCTCGCTGTCTCTCTCACTCTATTTCATTCAAACTCTCTCTCTCTCACTCTATCTCATTCACACACTCTCTCTCTCACTCTATCTCATTCACATTCTCTCTCGCTCTATCTCATTCATACTCTGACTCTCTCACTCTATCTCATTTACACTCTCTCTCTCACTCTATCTCATTCAATCTCTCTCTCTGACTCTGTCACTCTATCTCATTCACACTCTCTCTGACTCTCTCACTCTATCCCATTCACACTCTGACTCTCTCACTCTATCTCATTCAAAGTCTCTCTCTCTCTATCTCATTCGCACTCTCTCTGAATCTCTCACTCTATCTCATTCACACTCTCTCTCTCACTCTATCTCATTCACTCTCTCTCTCTGACTCTCTCACTCTCTCGCATTCACACTCTCTCTCTCACTCCTTCTCATTCACTCTCTCTCTCTGACTCTATCTCATTCACTTTCTCTCTGACTCTCACCATTTCTCATTCACACTCTCTCTGACTCTCTCACTCTATCTCATTCAATCTCTCTCTCTCACTCTATCTCATTCACTCTCTTTCTCTGTCTCTCTCACTCTATCTCATTCATCTCTCTCTGACTCTCTCACTCTATCTCATTCACAATCTCTCTCACTCTCTAACTCTGTCTCATTTACACATTCTCTCAGTCTCTCACTCTATCTCATTCCCTTTTTCCCTGACTCTCACTCTATCTCATTCACGCTCTCTCTGTCTCTCTCACTCTATATCATTCACACTCTCTCTGACTCTCTCACTCTATTTCATTCAAACTCTCTCTCTCTCACTCTATCTCATTCACACTCTCTCTCTCTCACTCTATCTCATTCACATTCTCTCTCTCTCTATCTCATTGACACTGACTCTCTCACTCTATCTCATTTACACTCTCTCTCTCACTCTATCTCATTCAATCTCTCTCTCTGACTCTGTCACTCTATCTCATTCACACTCTCTCTGACTCTCTCACTCTATCCCATTCACACTCTGACTCTCTGACACTATATCATTCACAGTCTCTCTCTCTCTATCTCATTCGCACTCTCTCTGACTCTCTCACTCTATCTCATTCACACTCTCTCTCTCACTCTATCTCATTCACTCTCTCTCTCTGACTCTCTCACTCTATCGCATTCACACTCTCTCTCTCTCACTCCTTCTCATTCACTCTCTCTCTGACTCTCTCACTCTATCTCATTCACACTCTCTCTCTCACTCTATCTCATTCACTCTCTCTCTCTGATTCTCTCACTCTACCTCATTCACACTCTTTCTCTCTCTCTCTCTGTCTCATTCACTCTCTCTCTCTCTCACGCTATCTCATTCACTTTCTCTCTGACTCATTCACTCTATCTCATTCACAATCTCTCTGACTCTCTCATTCTATCCCATTCACATTCTCTCTGGCTCTCTCACTCTATATCAATCTCACTCTGTCTCTCTTACTCTATCTCATTCACACTCTCTCTATCTCTATCTCATTCACAAAATCTCTCACTATCTCACTCTATCTCATTCACACTCTGACTCTCTCACTATCTCATTCACAGTCTCTCTCTGTCTCTCTCACTCTATCTCATTCATCTCTCTCTGACTCTCTCACTCTATCTCATTCACACTCTCTCTCTCACTCTATCTCATTCACTCTCTCTCTCTGACTCTCTCACTCTATCGCATTCACTTTCTCTCTCTCACTCCTTCTCATTCACTCTCTCTCTCTGACTCTCTGACTCTATCTCATTCACTTTCTCTCTGACTCTCACCTTTTCTCATTCACACTCTCTCTGACTCTCTCACTCTATCTCATTCAATCTCTCTCTCTCACTCTCTCACACTATCTCATTCACACTCTCTCTCTCACTCTATCTCATTCACTCTCTTTCTCTGTCTCTCTCACTCTATCTCATTCATCTCTCTCTGACTCTCTCACTCTGTCTCATTTACACATTCTCTCAGTCTCTCACTCTATCTCATTCCCTTTTTCCCTGACTCTCACTCTATCTCATTCACGCTCTCTCTGTCTCTCTCACTCTATATCATTCACACTCTCTCTGACTCTCTCACTCTATTTCATTCAAACTCTCTCTCTCTCACTCTATCTCATTCACACTCTCTCTCTCTCACTCTATCTCATTCACATTCTCTCTCTCTCTATCTCATTGACACTGACTCTCTCACTCTATCTCATTTACACTCTCTCTCTCACTCTATCTCATTCAATCTCTCTCTCTGACTCTGTCACTCTATCTCATTCACACTCTCTCTGACTCTCTCACTCTATCCCATTCACACTCTGACTCTCTCACTCTATATCATTCACAGTCTCTCTCTCTCTATCTCATTCGCACTCTCTCTGACTCTCTCACTCTATCTCATTCACACTCTCTCTCTCACTCTATCTCATTCACTCTCTCTCTCTGATTCTCTCACTCTACCTCATTCACACTCTTTCTCTCTCTCTCTCTCTGTCTCATTCACTCTCTCTCTCTCTCACTCTATCTCATTCACTCTCTCTCTGACTCATTCACTCTATCTCATTCACAATCTCTCTGACTCTCTCATTCTATCCCATTCACATTCTCTCTGGCTCTCTCACTCTATATCAATCTCACTCTGTCTCTCTCACTCTATCTCATTCACACTCTCTCTCTATCTCATTCACACTCTCTCTGACTCTCTCACTCTATCTCATTCAATCTCTCTCTCTCACTCTCTCACTCTATCTCATTCACACTCTCTCTCTCACTCTATCTCATTCACTCTCTCTCTCTGTCTCTCTCACTCTATCTCATTCATCTCTCTCTGACTCTCTCACTCTATCTCATTCACAATCTCTCTCACTCTCTAACTCTGTCTCATTTACACATTCTCTCAGTCTCTCACTATATCTCATTCCCTTTTTCCCTGACTCTCACTCTATCTCATTCAAGCTCTCGCTGTCTCTCTCACTCTATTTCATTCAAACTCTCTCTCTCTCACTCTATCTCATTCACACACTCTCTCTCTCACTCTATCTCATTCACATTCTCTCTCGCTCTATCTCATTCATACTCTGACTCTCTCACTCTATCTCATTTACACTCTCTCTCTCACTCTATCTCATTCAATCTCTCTCTCTGACTCTGTCACTCTATCTCATTCACACTCTCTCTGACTCTCTCACTCTATCCCATTCACACTCTGACTCTCTCACTCTATCTCATTCAAAGTCTCTCTCTCTCTATCTCATTCGCACTCTCTCTGAATCTCTCACTCTATCTCATTCACACTCTCTCTCTCACTCTATCTCATTCACTCTCTCTCTCTGACTCTCTCACTCTCTCGCATTCACACTCTCTCTCTCACTCCTTCTCATTCACTCTCTCTCTCTGACTCTATCTCATTCACTTTCTCTCTGACTCTCACCATTTCTCATTCACACTCTCTCTGACTCTCTCACTCTATCTCATTCAATCTCTCTCTCTCACTCTATCTCATTCACTCTCTTTCTCTGTCTCTCTCACTCTATCTCATTCATCTCTCTCTGACTCTCTCACTCTATCTCATTCACAATCTCTCTCACTCTCTAACTCTGTCTCATTTACACATTCTCTCAGTCTCTCACTCTATCTCATTCCCTTTTTCCCTGACTCTCACTCTATCTCATTCACGCTCTCTCTGTCTCTCTCACTCTATTTCATTTAAACTCTCTCTCTCTCACTCTATCTCATTCACACTCTCTCTCTCTCACTCTCTCATTCACATTCTCTCTCTCGCTATCTCATTCACACTCTGACTCTCTCACTCTATCTCATTTACACTCTCTCTCTCACTCTATCTCATTCAATCTCTCACTCTGACTCTGTCATTCTATCTCATTCACACTCTCTCTGACTCTCTCACTCTATTTCATTCAAACTCTCTCTCTCTCACTCTATCTCATTCACACTCTCTCTCTCTCACTCTATCTCATTCACATTCTCTCTCTCTCTATCTCATTGACACTGACTCTCTCACTCTATCTCATTAACACTCTCTCTCTCACTCTATCTCATTCAATCTCTCTCTCTGACTCTGTCACTCTATCTCATTCACACTCTCTCTGACTCTCTCACTCTATCCCATTCACACTCTGACTCTCTCACTCTATATCATTCACAGTCTCTCTCTCTCTATCTCATTCGCACTCTCTCTCTCACTCTATCTCATTCACTCTCTCTCTCTGACTCTCTCACTCTATCTCATTCACACTCTCTCTCTCACTCTATCTCATTCACTCTCTCTCTCTGATTCTCTCACTCTACCTCATTCACACTCTTTCTCTCTCTCTCTCTCTGTCTCATTCACTCTCTCTCTCTCTCACTCTATCTCATTCACTCTCTCTCTGACTCATTCACTCTATCTCATTCACAATCTCTCTGACTCTCTCATTCTATCCCATTCACATTCTCTCTGGCTCTCTCACTCTATATCAATCTCACTCTGTCTCTCTCACTCTATCTCATTCACACTCTCTCTCTATCTCATTCACACTCTCTCTGACTCTCTCACTCTATCTCATTCAATCTCTCTCTCTCACTCTCTCACTCTATCTCATTCACACTCTCTCTCTCACTCTATCTCATTCACTCTCTCTCTCTGTCTCTCTCACTCTATCTCATTCATCTCTCTCTGACTCTCTCACTCTATCTCATTCACAATCTCTCTCACTCTCTAACTCTGTCTCATTTACACATTCTCTCAGTCTCTCACTATATCTCATTCCCTTTTTCCCTGACTCTCACTCTATCTCATTCAAGCTCTCGCTGTCTCTCTCACTCTATTTCATTCAAACTCTCTCTCTCTCACTCTATCTCATTCACACACTCTCTCTCTCACTCTATCTCATTCACATTCTCTCTCGCTCTATCTCATTCATACTCTGACTCTCTCACTCTATCTCATTTACACTCTCTCTCTCACTCTATCTCATTCAATCTCTCTCTCTGACTCTGTCACTCTATCTCATTCACACTCTCTCTGACTCTCTCACTCTATCCCATTCACACTCTGACTCTCTCACTCTATCTCATTCAAAGTCTCTCTCTCTCTATCTCATTCGCACTCTCTCTGAATCTCTCACTCTATCTCATTCACACTCTCTCTCTCACTCTATCTCATTCACTCTCTCTCTCTGACTCTCTCACTCTCTCGCATTCACACTCTCTCTCTCACTCCTTCTCATTCACTCTCTCTCTCTGACTCTATCTCATTCACTTTCTCTCTGACTCTCACCATTTCTCATTCACAC
This sequence comes from Carcharodon carcharias, assembly GCF_017639515.1. NCBI lineage: Eukaryota > Metazoa > Chordata > Chondrichthyes > Lamniformes > Lamnidae > Carcharodon > Carcharodon carcharias. The sequence goes on from NW_024470882.1 coordinate 516,948, forward strand.
TCTCTCTGACTCTCTCACTCTATCTCATTCAATCTCTCTCTCTCACTCTATCTCATTCACTCTCTTTCTCTGTCTCTCTCACTCTATCTCATTCATCTCTCTCTGACTCTCTCACTCTATCTCATTCACAATCTCTCTCACTCTCTAACTCTGTCTCATTTACACATTCTCTCAGTCTCTCACTCTATCTCATTCCCTTTTTCCCTGACTCTCACTCTATCTCATTCACGCTCTCTCTGTCTCTCTCACTCTATTTCATTTAAACTCTCTCTCTCTCACTCTATCTCATTCACACTCTCTCTCTCTCACTCTCTCATTCACATTCTCTCTCTCGCTATCTCATTCACACTCTGACTCTCTCACTCTATCTCATTTACACTCTCTCTCTCACTCTATCTCATTCAATCTCTCACTCTGACTCTGTCATTCTATCTCATTCACACTCTCTCTGACTCTCTCACTCTATTTCATTCAAACTCTCTCTCTCTCACTCTATCTCATTCACACTCTCTCTCTCTCACTCTATCTCATTCACATTCTCTCTCTCTCTATCTCATTGACACTGACTCTCTCACTCTATCTCATTTACACTCTCTCTCTCACTCTATCTCATTCAATCTCTCTCTCTGACTCTGTCACTCTATCTCATTCACACTCTCTCTGACTCTCTCACTCTATCCCATTCACACTCTGACTCTCTCACTCTATATCATTCACAGTCTCTCTCTCTCTATCTCATTCGCACTCTCTCTCTCACTCTATCTCATTCACTCTCTCTCTCTGACTCTCTCACTCTATCGCATTCACACTCTCTCTCTCTCACTCCTTCTCATTCACTCTCTCTCTCTGACTCTCTCACTCTATCTCATTCACACTCTCTCTCTCACTCTATCTCATTCACTCTCTCTCTCTGATTCTCTCACTCTACCTCATTCACACTCTTTCTCTCTCTCTCTCTGTCTCATTCACTCTCTCTCTCTCTCACTCTATCTCATTCACTCTCTCTCTGACTCATTCACTCTATCTCATTCACAATCTCTCTGACTCTCTCATTCTATCCCATTCACATTCTCTCTGGCTCTCTCACTCTATATCAATCTCACTCTGTCTCTCTTACTCTATCTCATTCACACTCTCTCTATCTCTATCTCATTCACACTCTCTCTCACTATCTCACTCTATCTCATTCACACTCTGACTCTCTCACTATCTCATTCACAGTCTCTCTCTGTCTCTCTCACTCTATCTCATTCATCTCTCTCTGACTCTCTCACTCTATCTCATTCACACTCTCTCTCTCCCTCTATCTCATTCACTCTCTCTCTGACTCATTCACTCTATCTCATTTACACTCTGACTCTCTCACTCTATCCCATTCACAATCTCTCTGGCTCTCTCACTCTATCTCATTCACGCTCTCTCTGTCTCTCTCACTCTATCTCATTCACACTCTCTCTCTCACTCCTTCTCATTCACTCTCTCTCTCTGACTCTCTCACTCTATCTCATTCATTTTCTCTCTGACTCTCACCTTTTCTGATTCACACTTTCTCTGACTCTCTCACTCTTATCTCATTCACTCTCTCTCTCTGGCTCTCACTCTATCTCATTCACACTCTCTCTCTCGCACTATCTCATTCTCTCTCTCTCAAAGATTCTCTCACTCTATCTCATTCACACACACTCTCTCTCTCTCTATCTCATTCACTCTCTCTCTCTGATTCTCTCACTCTATCTCATTCACACACACTCTCTCTCTCTATCTCATTCACTCTCTCTCTCTCACTCTATCTCATTCACTCTCTCTCTGACTCATTCACTCTATCTCATTCATACTCTCTCTGAATCTCTCACTCTATCTCATTCACACTCTGACTCTCTCACGCTATCTCATTCACATTCTCTCTGACACTCTCACTCTATCTCATTCACACTTTGCCTCTCTCACTCTATCTCTTTCACACTCTCTCTCTATCTCATTCACTCTATCTCTCTCTGACTCTCACTCTATCTCATTCACACTCTCTCTGACTCTCTCACTCTATCTCATTCACACTCTGACTCTCTCACTCTACCTCATTCACACTCTCTCTCTCTATCTCATTCGCACTCTCACTGACTCTCTCACTCTATCTCATTCACTCTCTCTCTCTCACTCTGTCTCATTCACTCTAACTCTCTGACTCTCTCACTCTATCTCATTCACACTCTCTCTCTCACTCCTTCTCATTCACTCTCTCTCTCTGACTCTCTCACTCTATCTCATTCTCTTTCTCTCTGACTCTCACCTTTTCTCATTCACACTTTCTCTGACTCTCTCACTCTATCTCATTCACACTCTCTCACTCTATCTCATTCTCTCTCTCTCTCTGGCTCTCACTCTATCTGATTCACACTCTCTCTCTCACTCTATCTCATTCACTCTCTGTCCCTGAATCTCTCACTCTATCTCATTCACACTCTTTCTCTCTCTCTGTCTCATTCACTCTCTCTCTCTCACTCCTTCTCATTCACTCTCTCTCTCTGACTCTCTGACTCTATCTCATTCACTTTCTCTCTGACTCTCACCTTTTCTCATTCACACTTTCTCTGACTCTCTCACTCTATCTCATTCAATCTCTCTCTCTCACTCTCTCACTCTATCTCATTCACACTCTCGCTCTCACTCTATCTCATTCACACTCTCTCTCTCACTCTATCTCATTCACACTCTCTCTATCTCTATCTCATTCACACTCTCTCTGACTCTCTCACTCTATCTCATTCAATCTCTCTCTCTCACTCTCTCACTCTATCTCATTCACACTCTCTCTCTCACTCTATCTCATTCACTCTCTCTCTCTGTCTCTCTCACGCTATCTCATTCATCTCTCTCTGACTCTCTCACTCTATCTCATTCACAATCTCTCTCACTCTCTAACTCTGTCTCATTTACACATTCTCTCAGTCTCTCACTATATCTCATTCCCTTTTTCCCTGACTCTCACTCTATCTCATTCAAGCTCTCACTGTCTCTCTCACTCTATTTCATTCAAACTCTCTCTCTCTCACTCTATCTCATTCACACACTCTCTCTCTCACTCTATCTCATTCACATTCTCTCTCTCTCTATCTCATTCACACTCTGACTCTCTGATTCTCTCATTCTATCTCATTCACACACTCTCTCTCTCTATCTCATTCACTCTCTCTCTCTGACTCTATCTCATTCACTCTCTCTCTGACTCATTCACTCTATCTCATTCACACTCTTTCTCTCACTCTAACTCATTCACTCTCTCTCTCTGACTCTCTCACTCTATCTCATTCACACTCTCTCACTCATTCTCATTCATTCTCTATCTCTGACTCTCTCACTCTATCTCATTCTCTTTCTCTCTGACTCTCACCTTTTCTCATTCACACTTTCTCTGACTCTCTCACTCTATCTCATTCACACTCTCTCACTCTATCTCATTCTCTCTCTCTCTCTGGCTCTCACTCTATCTGATTCACACTCTCTCTCTCACTCTATCTCATTCACTCTCTCTGATTCTCTCACTCAATCTCATTCACACTCTTTCTCTCTCTCTCTCTGTCTCATTCACTCTCTCTCTCTCCCTCTATCTCATTCACTCTCTCTCTGACTCATTCACTCTATCTCATTTACACTCTGACTCTCTCACTCTATCCCATTCACAATCTCTCTGGCTCTCTCACTCTATCTCATTCACGCTCTCTCTGTCTCTCTCACTCTATCTCATTCACACTCTCTCTCTCACTCCTTCTCATTTACTCTCTCTCTCTGACTCTCTCACTCTATCTCATTCATTTTCTCTCTGACTCTCACCTTTTCTCATTCACACTTTCTCTGACTCTCTCACTCTTATCTCATTCACTCTCTCTCTCTGGCTCTCACTCTATCTCATTCACACTCTCTCTCTCGCACTATCTCATTCACTCTCTCTCTCTGATTCTCTCACTCTATCTCATTCACACACACTCTCTCTCTCTATCTCATTCACTCTCTCTCTCTCACTCTATCTCATTCACTCTCTCTCTGACTCATTCACTCTATCTCATTCATACTCTCTCTGAATCTCTCACTCTATCTCATTCACACTCTGACTCTCTCACGCTATCTCATTCACATTCTCTCTGACTCTCTCACTCTATCTCATTCACACTTTGCCTCTCTCACTCTATCTCTTTCACACTCTCTCTCTATCTCATTCACTCTATCTCTCTCTGACTCTCACTCTATCTCATTCACACTCTCTCTGACTCTCTCACTCTATCTCATTCACACTCTGACTCTCTCACTCTATCTCATTCACACTCTCTCTCTCTATCTCATTCGCACTCTCACTGACTCTCTCACTCTATCTCATTCACTCTCTCTCTCTCACTCTGTCTCATTCACTCTAACTCTCTGACTCTCTCACTCTATCTCATTCACACTCTCTCTCTCACTCCTTCTCATTCACTCTCTCTCTCTGACTCTCTCACTCTATCTCATTCTCTTTCTCTCTGACTCTCACCTTTTCTCATTCACACTTTCTCTGACTCTCTCACTCTATCTCATTCACACTCTCTCACTCTATCTCATTCTCTCTCTCTCTCTGGCTCTCACTCTATCTGATTCACACTCTCTCTCTCACTCTATCTCATTCACTCTCTGTCCCTGAATCTCTCACTCTATCTCATTCACACTCTTTCTCTCTCTCTGTCTCATTCACTCTCTCTCTCTCACTCCTTCTCATTCACTCTCTCTCTCTAACTCTCTGACTCTATCTCATTCACTTTCTCTCTGACTCTCACCTTTTCTCATTCACACTTTCTCTGACTCTCTCACTCTATCTCATTCAATCTCTCTCTCTCACTCTCTCACTCTATCTCATTCACACTCTCGCTCTCACTCTATCTCATTCACACTCTCTCTATCTCTATCTCATTCACACTCTCTCTGACTCTCTCACTCTATCTCATTCAATCTCTCTCTCTCACTCTCTCACTCTATCTCATTCACACTCTCTCTCTCACTCTATCTCATTCACTCTCTCTCTCTGTCTCTCTCACGCTATCTCATTCATCTCTCTCTGACTCTCTCACTCTATCTCATTCACAATCTCTCTCACTCTCTAACTCTGTCTCATTTACATATTCTCTCAGTCTCTCACACTATCTCATTCCCTTTTTCCCTGACTCTCACTCTATCTCATTCAAGCTCTCACTGTCTCTCTCACTCTATTTCATTCAAACTCTCTCTCTCTCACTCTATCTCATTCACACACTCTCTCTCTCACTCTATCTCATTCACATTCTCTCTCTCTCTATCTCATTCACACTCTGACTCTCTCACTCTATGTCATTTACACTCTCTCTCTCACTCTATCTCATTCAATCTCTCTCTCTGACTCTGTCACTCTATCTCATTCACACTCTCTCTGACTCTCTCACTCTATCCCATTCACACTCTGACTCTCTCACTCTATCTCATTCAAAGTCTCTCTCTCTCTATCTCATTCGCACTCTCTCTGAATCTCTCACTCTATCTCATTCACACTCTCTCTCTCACTCTATCTCATTCACTCTCTCTCTCTGACTCTCTCACTCTATCGCATTCACACTCTCTCTCTCACTCCTTCTCATTCACTCTCTCTCTCTGACTCTCTGACTCTATCTCATTCACTTTCTCTCTGACTCTCACCTTTTCTCATTCACACTCTCTCTGACTCTCTCACTCTATCTCATTCAATCTCTCTCTCTCACTCTCTCACACTATCTCATTCACACTCTCTCTCTCACTCTATCTCATTCACTCTCTTTCTCTGTCTCTCTCACTCTATCTCATTCATCTCTCTCTGACTCTCTCACTCTATCTCATTCACAATCTCTCTCACTCTCTAACTCTGTCTCATTTACACATTCTCTCAGTCTCTCACTCTATCTCATTCCTTTTTTCCCTGACTCTCACTCTATCTCATTCACGCTCTCTCTGTCTCTCTCACTCTATATCATTCACACTCTCTCTGACTCTCTCACTCTATTTCATTCAAACTCTCTCTCTCTCACTCTATCTCATTCACACTCTCTCTCTCTCACTCTATCTCATTCACATTCTCTCTCACTCTATCTCATTGACACTGACTCTCTCACTCTATCTCATTTACACTCTCTCTCTCACTCTATCTCATTCAATCTCTCTCTCTGACTCTGTCACTCTATCTCATTCACACTCTCTCTGACTCTCTCACTCTATCCCATTCACACTCTGACTCTCTCACTCTATATCATTCACAGTCTCTCTCTCTCTATCTCATTCGCACTCTCTCTGACTCTCTCACTCTATCTCATTCACACTCTCTCTCTCACTCTATCTCATTCACTCTCTCTCTCTGACTCTCTCACTCTATCGCATTCACACTCTCTCTCTCTCACTCCTTCTCATTCACTCTCTCTCTCTGACTCTCTCACTCTATCTCATTCACACTCTCTCTGACTCTCTCACTCTATCTCATTCACACTCTGACTCTCTCACTCTATCTCATTCACACTCTCTCTCTCTATCTCATTCGCACTCTCACTGACTCTCTCACTCTATCTCATTCACTCTCTCTCTCTCACTCTGTCTCATTCACTCTAACTCTCTGACTCTCTCACTCTATCTCATTCACACTCTCTCTCTCACTCCTTCTCATTCACTCTCTCTCTCTGACTCTCTCACTTTATCTCATTCTCTTTCTCTCTGACACTCACCTTTTCTCATTCACACTTTCTCTGACTCTCTCACTCTATCTCATTCACACTCTCTCACTCTATCTCATTCTCTCTCTCTCTCTGGCTCTCACTCTATCTGATTCACACTCTCTCTCTCACTCTATCTCATTCATTCTCTGTCCCTGAATCTCTCACTCTATCTCATTCACACTCTTTCTCTCTCTCTGTCTCATTCACTCTCTCTCTCTCACTCCTTCTCATTCACTCTCTCTCTCTGACTCTCTGACTCTATCTCATTCACTTTCTCTCTGACTCTCACCTTTTCTCATTCACACTTTCTCTGACTCTCTCACTCTATCTCATTCAATCTCTCTCTCTCACTCTCTCACTCTATCTCATTCACACTCTCGCTCTCACTCTATCTCATTCACACTCTCTCTCTCACTCTATCTCATTCACACTCTCTCTATCTCTATCTCATTCACACTCTCTCTGACTCTCTCACTCTATCTCATTCAATCTCTCTCTCTCACTCTCTCACTCTATCTCATTCACACTCTCTCTCTCACTCTATCTCATTCACTCTCTCTCTCTGTCTCTCTCACGCTATCTCATTCATCTCTCTCTGACTCTCTCACTCTATCTCATTCACAATCTCTCTCACTCTCTAACTCTGTCTCATTTACACATTCTCTCAGTCTCTCACTATATCTCATTCCCTTTTTCCCTGACTCTCACTCTATCTCATTCAAGCTCTCACTGTCTCTCTCACTCTATTTCATTCAAACTCTCTCTCTCTCACTCTATCTCATTCACACACTCTCTCTCTCACTCTATCTCATTCACATTCTCTCTCTCTCTATCTCATTCACACTCTGACTCTCTGATTCTCTCATTCTATCTCATTCACACACTCTCTCTCTATCTATCTCATTCACTCTCCCTCTCTGACTCTATCTCATTCACTCTCTCTCTGACTCATTCACTCTATCTCATTCACACTCTTTCTCTCACTCTATCTCATTCACTCTCTCTCTCTGACTCTCTCACTCTATCTCATTCACACTCTCTCTCTCACCCCTTCTCATTCACTCTCTCTCTCTGACTCTCTCACTCTATCTCATTCACACTCTCTCTCTCACTCATTCTCATTCACTCTCTCTCTCTGACTCTCTCACTCTATCTCATTCTCTTTCTCTCTGACTCTCACCTTTTCTCATTCACACTTTCTCTGACTCTCTCACTCTATCTCATTCACACTCTCTCACTCTATCTCATTCTCTCTCTCTCTCTGGCTCTCACTCTATCTGATTCACACTCTCTCTCTCACTCTATCTCATTCACTCTCTCTGCTTCTCTCACTCAATCTCATTCACACTCTTTCTCTCTCTCTGTCTCATTCACTCTCTCTCTCTCCCTCTATCTCATTCACTCTCTCTCTGACTCATTCACTCTATCTCATTTACACTCTGACTCTCTCACTCTATCCCATTCACAATCTCTCTGGCTCTCTCACTCTATCTCATTCACACTCTGACTCTCTCACGCTATCTCATTCACATTCTCTCTGACTCTCTCACTCTATCTCATTCACACTTTGCCTCTCTCACTCTATCTCTTTCACACTCTCTCTCTATCTCATTCACTCTATCTCTCTCTGACTCTCACTCTATCTCATTCACACTCTCTCTGACTCTCTCACTCTATCTCATTCACACTCTGACTCTCTCACTCTATCTCATTCACACTCTCTCTCTCTATCTCATTCGCACTCTCACTGACTCTCTCACTCTATCTCATTCACTCTCTCTCTCTCACTCTGTCTCATTCACTCTAACTCTCTGACTCTCTCACTCTATCTCATTCACACTCTCTCTCACTCCTTCTCATTCACTCTCTCTCTCTGACTCTCTCACTCTATCTCATTCTCTTTCTCTCTGACTCTCACCTTTTCTCATTCACACTTTCTCTGACTCTCTCACTCTATCTCATTCACACTCTCTCACTCTATCTCATTCTCTCTCTCTCTCTGGCTCTCACTCTATCTGATTCACACTCTCTCTCTCACTCTATCTCATTCACTCTCTGTCCCTGAATCTCTCACTCTATCTCATTCACACTCTTTCTCTCTCTCTGTCTCATTCACTCTCTCTCTCTCACTCCTTCTCATTCACTCTCTCTCTCTGACTCTCTGACTCTATCTCATTCACTTTCTCTCTGACTCTCACCTTTTCTCATTCACACTTTCTCTGACTCTCTCACTCTATCTCATTCAATCTCTCTCTCTCACTCTCTCACTCTATCTCATTCACACTCTCGCTCTCACTCTATCTCATTCACACTCTCTCTCTCACTCTATCTCATTCACACTCTCTCTATCTCTATCTCATTCACACTCTCTCTGACTCTCTCACTCTATCTCATTCAATCTCTCTCTCTCACTCTCTCACTCTATCTCATTCACACTCTCTCTCTCACTCTATCTCATTCACTCTCTCTCTCTGTCTCTCTCACGCTATCTCATTCATCTCTCTCTGACTCTCTCACTCTATCTCATTCACAATCTCTCTCACTCTCTAACTCTGTCTCATTTACACATTCTCTCAGTCTCTCACTATATCTCATTCCCTTTTTCCCTGACTCTCACTCTATCTCATTCAAGCTCTCACTGTCTCTCTCACTCTATTTCATTCAAACTCTCTCTCTCTCACTCTATCTCATTCACACACTCTCTCTCTCACTCTATCTCATTCACATTCTCTCTCTCTCTATCTCATTCACACTCTGACTCTCTGATTCTCTCATTCTATCTCATTCACACACTCTCTCTCTCTATCTCATTCACTCTCTCTCTCTGACTCTATCTCATTCACTCTCTCTCTGACTCATTCACTCTATCTCATTCACACTCTTTCTCTCACTCTAACTCATTCACTCTCTCTCTCTGACTCTCTCACTCTATCTCATTCACACTCTCTCTCTCACTCATTCTCATTCATTCTCTATCTCTGACTCTCTCACTCTATCTCATTCTCTTTCTCTCTGACTCTCACCTTTTCTCATTCACACTTTCTCTGACTCTCTCACTCTATCTCATTCACACTCTCTCACTCTATCTCATTCTCTCTCTCTCTCTGTCTCATTCACTCTCTCTCTCTCCCTCTATCTCATTCACTCTCTCTCTGACTCATTCACTCTATCTCATTTACACTCTGACTCTCTCACTCTATCCCATTCACAATCTCTCTGGCTCTCTCACTCTATCTCATTCACGCTCTCTCTGTCTCTCTCACTCTATCTCATTCACACTCTCTCTCTCACTCCTTCTCATTCACTCTCTCTCTCTGACTCTCTCACTCTATCTCATTCATTTTCTCTCTGACTCTCACCTTTTCTCATTCACACTTTCTCTGACTCTCTCACTCATCTCATTCACTCTCTCTCTCTCACTCTATCTCATTCACTCTCTCTCTCTGGCTCTCACTCTATCTCATTCACACTCTCTCGCTCTATCTCATTCACTCTCTCTCTCTGATTCTCTCACTCTATCTCATTCACACTCTCTCTCTCTATCTCATTCATCTCTCTCTCTCACTCTATCTCATTCACTCTCTCTGACTCATTCACTCTATCTCATTCACACTCTGACTCTCTCACTCTATCTCATTCACACTCTCTCTGACTCTCTCACTCTATCTCATTCACACTCTGACTCTCTCACTCTATCTCATTCACACTCTCTCTCTCACTCTATCTCATTCTCTCTCTCTCTGACTCTCTCACTCTATCTCTTTCACACTCTCTCTCTATCTCATTCACTCTCTCTCTCTCTCTGACTCTCACTGTATCTCATTCACACTCTCTCTGACTCTCTCACTCTATCTCATTCACACTCTGACTCTCTCACTCTATCTCATTCACACTCTCTCTCTCTCTTCATCTCATTCGCACTCTCTCTGACTCTCTCACTCTATCTCATTCACACTCTCTCTCTCACTCTATCTCATTCACTCTCTCTCTCTGACTCTCTCACTCTATCTCATTCACACTCTCTCTCTCACTCCTTCTCATTCACTATCTCTCTGACTCTCTGACTCTATCTCATTCACTTTCTCTCTGACTCTCACCTTTTCTCATTCACACTTTCTCTGACTCTCTCACTCTATCTCATTCACACTCTCTCACTCTATCTCATTCACTCTCTCTCTCTGATTCTCTCACTCTACCTCATTCACACTCTTTCTCTCTCTCTCTCTCTGTCTCATTCACTCTTTCTCTCTCACTCTATCTCATTCACTCTCTCTCTCTGACTCATTCAATCTATCTCATTCACAATTTCTCTGACTCTCTCACTCTATCGCATTCACAATCTCTCTGGCTCTCTCACTCTGTCTCATTTAGGCATTCTCTCAGTCTCTCACTCTATCTCATTCCCTTTCGCCCTGACTCTCACTCTATCTCATTCACGCTCTCTCTGTCTCTCTCACTCTATATCATTCACACTCTCTCTGACTCTCTCACTCTATCTCATTCACACTCTCTCTCACTCTATCTCATTCACATTCTCTCTCTATCTCATTCACACTCTGACTCTCTCACTCTATCTCATTTACACTTTCTCTCTCACTCTATCTCATTCACTCTCTGTCCCTGACTCTCTCACTCTATCTCATTCACACTCTCTCTTTCACTCCTTCTCATTCACTCTCTCTCTCTCTCTGACTCTCCGACTCTATCTCATTCATTTTCTCTCTGACTCTCACCTTTTCTCATTCACACTTTCTCTGACTCTCTCACTCTATCTCATTCCCTCTCTCTCTCTGGCTCTCACTCTATCTCATTCACACTCTCTCGCTCTATCTCATTCACTCTCTCTCTCTGATTCTCTCACTCTATCTCATTCACACACTCTCTCTCTCTCTCTATCTCATTCAGTCTCTCTCTCTCACTCTATCTCATTCACTCTCTCTCTGACTTATTCACTCTATCTCATTCACACTCTGACTCTCTCACTCTATCCCATTCACAATCTCTCTGTCTCTCTCACTCTATCTCATTCACACTCTCTCTGACTCTCTCACTCTATCTCATTCAATCTCTCTCTCACTCTCTCACTCTATCTCATTCACACTCTCTCTCTCTCTCTATCTCATTCACTCTCTCTCTCTGTCTCTCTCACTATCTCATTCATCTCTCTCTGACTCTCTCACTCTATCTCATTCACAATCTCTCTCACTCTCTCATTCTCTCTCATTTACACATTCTCTCAGTCTCTCACTCTATCTCATTCCCTTTTTCACTGACTCTCACTCTATCTCATTCACGCTCTCTCTGTCTCTCTCACTCTATATCATTCACACTCTCTCTGACTCTCTCACTCTATCTCATTCACACTCTCTCTCTCTCACTCTATCTCATTCACATTCTCTCTCTCTCTATCTCATTCACACTCTGACTCTCTCACTCTATCTCATTCACACACTCTCTCTCACTCTATCTCCTTAACTCTCTCTCTCTGACTCTCTCACTCTATCTCATTCATTTTCTCTCTGACTCATTCACTCTATCTCATTCACACCATCTCTGTCTCTCTCACTCTATCTCATTCACACTCTCTATCTGACTCTCTCACTCTATTTCATTCACACTCTCTCTGACTCTCACTCTATCTCATTCACACTCTCTCTCTCACTCTATCTCATTCACTCTCTCTCTGACTCATTCACTCTATCTCATTCACAATCTCTCTTACTCTCGCGCTCTATCCCATTCACAATCTCTCTGGCTCTCTCACTCTATATCAATCACACTCTCTCTGTCTCTCTCACTCTATCTCATTCACACTCTCTCTATCTCTCTCTCATTCACACTCTCTCTGACTCTCTCACTCTATCTCATTCACACTCTCTCTTTCACTCCTTCTCATTCACTCTCTCTCTCTCTCTGACTCTCCGACTCTATCTCATTCATTTTCTCTCTGACTCTCACCTTTTCTCATTCACACTTTCTCTGACTCTCTCACTCTATCTCATTCCCTCTCTCTCTCTGGCTCTCACTCTATCTCATTCACACTCTCTCGCTCTATCTCATTCACTCTCTCTCTCTGATTCTCTCACTCTATCTCATTCACACACTCTCTCTCTCTCTCTATCTCATTCAGTCTCTCTCTCTCACTCTATCTCATTCACTCTCTCTCTGACTTATTCACTCTATCTCATTCACACTCTGACTCTCTCACTCTATCACATTCACAATCTCTCTGTCTCTCTCACTCTATCTCATTCACACTCTCTCTGACTCTCTCACTCTATCTCATTCAATCTCTCTCTCACTCTCTCACTCTATCTCATTCACACTCTCTCTCTCTCTCTATCTCATTCACTCTCTCTCTCTGTCTCTCTCACTATCTCATTCATCTCTCTCTGACTCTCTCACTCTATCTCATTCACAATCTCTCTCACTCTCTCATTCTCTCTCATTTACACATTCTCTCAGTCTCTCACTCTATCTCATTCCCTTTTTCCCTGACTCTCACTCTATCTCATTCACGCTCTCTCTGTCTCTCTCACTCTATATCATTCACACTCTCTCTGACTCTCTCACTCTATCTCATTCACACTCTCTCTCTCTCACTCTATCTCATTCACATTCTCTCTCTCTCTATCTCATTCACACTCTGACTCTCTCACTCTATCTCATTCACACACTCTCTCTCACTCTATCTCCTTAACTCTCTCTCTCTGACTCTCTCACTCTATCTCATTCATTTTCTCTCTGACTCATTCACTCTATCTCATTCACACCATCTCTGTCTCTCTCACTCTATCTCATTCACACTCTCTATCTGACTCTCTCACTCTATTTCATTCACACTCTCTCTGACTCTCACTCTATCTCATTCACACTCTCTCTCTCACTCTATCTCATTCACTCTCTCTCTGACTCATTCACTCTATCTCATTCACAATCTCTCTTACTCTCGCGCTCTATCCCATTCACAATCTCTCTGGCTCTCTCACTCTATATCAATCACACTCTCTCTGTCTCTCTCACTCTATCTCATTCACACTCTCTCTATCTCTCTCTCATTCACACTCTCTCTGACTCTCTCACTCTATCTCATTCACACTCTCTCTGACTCTCTCACTCTATCTCATTCAATCTCTCTCTCACTCTCTCACTCTATCTCATTCACACTCTCTCTCTCACTCTATCTCATTCACTCTCTCTCTCTGTCTCTCTCACTCTATCTCATTCATCTCTCTCTGACACTCTCACTCTATCTCATTCACACGCTCTCTCTCACTCTCTCTCTCTATCTCATTCACAATCTCTCTCACTCTCTAACTCTGTCTCATTTACACATTCTCTCAGTCTCTCACTATATCTCATTCCCTTTTTCCCTGACTCTCGCTCTATCTCATTCACGCTCTCTCTGTCTCTCTCACTCTATATCATTCACACTCTCTCTGACTCTCTCACTCTATTTCATTCAAACTCTCTCTCTCTCACTCTATCTCATTCACACTCTCTCTCTCTCACTCTATCTCATTCACATTCTCTCTCTCTCTATCTCATTCACACTCTGACTCTCTCACTCTATCTCATTTACACTCTCTCTCACTCTATCTCATTCAATCTCTCTCTCTGACTCTGTCACTCTATCTCATTCACACTCTCTCTGACTCTCTCACTCTATCCCATTCACACTCTGACTCTCTCACTCTATCTCATTCACACTCTCTCTCTCACTCTATCTCATTCATTCTCTCTCTCTGACTCTCTCACTCTATCTCATTCACACTCACTCTCTCACTCTATCTCATTCACTCTCTCTCTCTGACTCTCTGACTCTATCTCATTCACTTTCTCTCTGACTCTCACCTTTTCTCATTCACACTTTCTCTGACTCTCTCACTCTATCTCATTCACACTCTCTCTCTCACTCTATCTCATTCACTCTCTCTCTCTGACTCTCTGACTCTATCTCATTCACTTTCTCTCTGACTCTCACCTTTTCTCATTCACACTTTCTCTGACTCTCTCACTCTATCTCATTCACACTCTCTCTCTCACTCTATCTCATTCACTCTCTCTCTTTGATTCTCTCACTCTACCTCATTCACACTCTTTCTCTCTCTCTCTCTCTGTCTCATTCACTCTCTCTCTCTCTCTCACTCTATCTCATTCACTCTCTCTCTGACTCATTCACTCTATCTCATTCACAATCTCTCTGACTCTCTCATTCTATCACATTCACATTCTCTCTGGCTCTCTCACTCTATATCAATCTCACTCTGTCTCTCTCACTCTATCTCATTCACACTCTCTCTATCTCTATCTCATTCACACTCTCTCTGACTCTCTCACTCTATCTCATTCAATCTCTCTCTCTCACTATCTCACTCTATCTCATTCACACTCTGACTCTCTCACTGTATCTCATTCACATTCTCTCTGACTCTCTAACTCTATCTCATTCACAATTTGCCTCTCTCACTCTATCTCTTTCACACTCTCTCTCTATCACATTCACTCTCTCTCTCTGACTCTCACTCTATCTCATTCACACTCTCTCTGACTCTCTCACTCTAACTCATTCACACTCTGACTCTCTCACTCTGTCTCATTCACTCTCTCTCTCTGACTCTCTCACTCTATCTCATTCACACTCTCTTTGTCTCTCTCACTCTATCTCATTCATACTCTCTCTCTCACTCTATCTCATTCACTCTCTCTCTCTGATTCTCTCACTCTACCTCATTCACACTCTTTCTCTCTCTCTCTCTCTGTCTCATTCACTCTCTCTCTCTCTCACTCTATCTCATTCACTCTCTCTCTGACTCATTCACTCTATCTCATTCACAATCTCTCTGACTCTCTCATTCTATCACATTCACATTCTCTCTGTCTCTCTCACTCTATATCAATCTCACTCTGTCTCTCTCACTCTATCTCATTCACACTCTCTCTATCTCTATCTCATTCACACTCTCTCTGACTCTCTCACTCTATCTCATTCAATCTCTCTCTCTCACTATCTCACTCTATCTCATTCACACTCTGACTCTCTCACTCTATCTCATTCACATTCTCTCTGACTCTCTAACTCTATCTCATTCACACTTTGCCTCTCTCACTCTATCTCTTTCACACTCTCTATCACATTCACTCTCTCTCTCTCTGACTCTCACTCTATCTCATTCACACTCTCTCTGACTCTCTCACTCTATCTCATTCACACTCTGACTCTCTCACTCTGTCTCATTCACTCTCTCTCTCTGACTGTCTCACTCTATCTCATTCACACTCTCTCTCTCACTCCTTCTCATTCACTCTCTCTCTCTGACTCTCACTCTATCTCATTCTCTTCCTCTCTGACTCTCACCTTTTCTCATTCACACTTTCTCTGACTCTCTCACTCTATCTGATTCAGACTCTCTCTCTCACTCTATCTCATTCACTCTCTCTGATTCTCTCACTCTATCTCATTCACACTCTTTCTCTCTCTCTCTCTGTCTCATTCACTCTCTCTCTCTCACTCTATCTCATTCACTCTCTCTCTGACTCATTCACTTTATCTCATTCACACTCTGACTCTCTCACTCTATCCCATTCACAATCTCTCTGGCTGTCTCACTCTATCTCATTCACGCTCTCTCTGTCTCTCTCTCTCTCTATCTCATTCACACCCTCTCTCTCACTCCTTCTCATTCACTCTCTCTCTCTGACTCTCTCACTCTATCTCCTTCATTTTCTCTCTGACTCTCACCTTTTCTCATTCACACTTTCTCTTACTCTCTCTCTCTATCTCATTCACACTCTCTCTCTCACTCTATCTCATTCACTCTCTCTCTCTGGCTCTCACTCTATCTCATTCACACTCTCTCGCTCTATCTCATTCACTCTCTCTCTCTGATTCTCTCACTCTATCTCATTCACACTCTCTCTCTCTATCTCATTCCTCTCTCTCTCTCACTCTATCTCATTCACTCTCTCTGACTCATTCACTCTATCTCATTCACACTCTCTCTGACTCTCTCACTCTATCTCATTCACACTCTCTCTGACTCTCTCACTCTATCTCATTCACACTCTGACTCTCTCACTCTATCTCATTCTCTCCCTCTCTGACTCTCTCACTCTATCTTTTTCACACTCTCTATCTCATTCACTCTCTCTCTCTCTGACTCTCAGTCTATCTCATTCAAACTCTCTCTGACTCTCTCACTCTATCTCATTCACACTCTGACTCTCTCACTCTATCTCATTCACACTCTCTCTCTCTCTCCATCTCATTTGCACTCTCTCTGACTCTCTCACTCTATCTCATTCACTCTCTCTCTCTCACTCTGTCTCATTCACTCTCTCTCTCTGACTCTCTCACTCTATCTCATTCACACTCTCTCTCTCACTCCTTCTCATTCACTCTCTCTCTCTGACTCTCTCACTCTATCTCATTCACACTCTCTCTCTCACTCCTTCTCATTCACTCTCTCTCTCTGACTCTCTCACTCTATCTCATTCTCTTTCTCTCTGATCTCACCTTTTCTCATTCACACTTTCTCTGACTCTCTCACTCTATCTCATTCACACCCTCTCACTCTATCTCATTCTCTCTCTCTCTCTGGCTCTCACTCTATCTCATTCACACTCTCTCTCTCGCGCTATCTCATTCACTCTCTCTCTCTGATTCTCTCACTCTATCTCATTCACACACACTCTCTCTCTCTATCTCATTCACTCTCTCTCTCTCTCACTCTATCTCATTCACTCTCTCTCTGACTCATTCACTCTATCTCATTCATACTCTCTCTGACTCTCTCACTCTATCTCATTCACATTCTCTCTGACTCTCTCACTCTATCTCATTCACACTTTGCCTCTCTCACTCTATCTCTTTCACACTCTCTCTCTATCTCATTCACTCTCTCTCTCTCTGATTCTCACTCTATCTCATTCACACTCTCTCTGACTCTCTCACTCTATCTCATTCACACTCTGACTCTCTCACTCTATCTCATTCACACTCTCTCTCTCTCTCTATCTCATTCGCACTCTCACTGACTCTCTCACACTATCTCATTCACTCTCTCTCTCTCACTCTGTCTCATTCACTCTCTCTCTGACTCTCTCTCTCTATCTCATTCACACTCTCTCACTCCTTCTCATTCACTCTCTCTCTCTGACTCTCTCACTCTATCTCATTCTCTTTCTCTCTGGCTCTCACTCTATCTGATTCACACTCTCTCTCTCACTCTATCTCATTCACACTCTCTCTCTCTCACTCTATCTCATTCACGTTCTCTCTCTCTCTATCTCATTCACACTCTAACTCTCTCACTCTATCTCATTTACACTCTCTCTCTCACTCTCTCTCATTCACTCTCTGTCCCTGAATCTCTCACTCTATCTCATTCACACTCTCTCGCTCTATCTCATTCACTCTCTCTCTCTTAATCTCTCACTCTATCTCATTCACACACTCTCTCTCTCTCTATCTCATTCACTCTCTCTCTCTCACTCTATCTCATTCACTCTCTCTCTGACTCATTCACTCTATCTCATTCACACTGACTCTCTCACTCTATCTCATTCACACTCTCTCTGTCTCTCTCACTCTATCTCATTCACACTCTCTCTGTCTCTCTCACTCTATCTCATTCACACTCTCTATCTGACTTTCTCACTCTATCTCATTCACACTCTCTCTGACTCTCTCACTCTATCTCATTCACACTCTCTCTGACTCTCTCACTCTATCTCATTCACACTCTCTCTGACTCTCTCACTCTATCTCATTCAATCTCTCTCTGACTCTCACTCCATCTCATTCACACTCTCTCACTCTATCTCGTTCACTCTCTCTCTGACTCATTCACTCTATCTCATTCACAATCTCTCTGACTCTCTCACTCTATCCCATTCACAATCTCTCTGGCTCTCTCACTCTATATCAATCACACTCTCTCTGTCTCTCTCACTCTATCTCATTCAGACTCTCTCTGACCCTCTCACTCTATCTCATTCAATCTCTCTCTCTCACTCTCTCACTCTATCTCATTCACACTCTCTCTCTCACTCTATCTCATTCACTCTCTCTCCCTGACTCTCTCACTCTATCTCATTCACACTCTCGCTCTCACTCTCTCTCTCTATCTCATTCACAATCTCTCTCACTCTCTCACTCTGTCTCATTTCCACATTCTCTCAGTCTCTCACTCTATCTCATTCCCTTTTTCCCTGACTCTCACTCTATCTCATTCACGCTCTCTCTGTCTCTCTCACTCTATATCATTCACACTCTCTCTGACTCTCTCACTCTATCTCATTCACACTCTCTCTCTCTCTCACTCTATCTCATTCACATTCTCTCTCTCTATCTCATTCACACTCTGACTCTCTCACTCTGTCTCATTCACACTCTCTCTCTCACTCTATCTCATTCACTCTCTCTCTCTCTGACTTTCTCACTCTATCTCATTCACACTCTGTCTCTCACTCCTTCTCATTCACTCTCTCTCTCTGACTCTCTGACTCTATCTCATTCATTTTCTCTCTGACTCTCACCTTTTCTCATTCACACATTCTCTGACTCTCTAACTCTATCTCATTCACACTCTCTCTCTCACTCTATCTCATTCACTCTCTCTCTCTCTGTCTCTCACTCTATCTCATTCACACTCTCTCTCTCACTCTATCTCATTCACACACTCTCTCTCTCTCTATCTCATTCACTCTCTCTCTGACTCATTCACTCTATCTCATTCACACTCTCTCTGACTCTCTCACTCTATCTCATTCACACTCTCTCTCACTCTATCTCATTCACACTCTCTATCTGACTCTCTCACTCTATCTCATTCACACTCTCTCTTACCCTCTCAATCTATCTCATTCACACTCTCTCTGACTATCTCACTCTATCTCATTCACACTCTCTCACTCTATCTCATTCACTCTCTCTCTGACTCATTCACTCTATCTCATTCACAATCTCTCTGACTCTCTCACTCTATCTCATTCACAATCTCTCTTGCTCTCTCACTCTATATCAATCACACTCTCTCTGTCTCTCTCACTCTATCTCATTCACACTCTCTCTATCTCTCTCTCATTCACACTCTCTCTGACTCTCTCACTCTATCTCATTCAATCTCTCTCTCTCACTCTCCCACTCTATCTCATTCATACTCTCTCTCTCACTCCATCTCATTCACTCTCTCTCTGTCTCTCTCACTCTATCTCATTCATCTCTCTCTGACTCTCTCACTCTATCTCATTCACACTCTCTCTCTCACTCTCTCTCTCTATCTCATTCACAATCTCTCTCACTCTCTCACTCTGTCTCATTTACACATTCTCTCAGTCTCTCACTCTATCTCATTCCCTTTTTCCCCGACTCTCACTCTGTCTCATTCACACTCTCTCTCTCACTCTATCTCATTCACTCTCTCTCTGACTCATTCAATCTATCTCATTCACAATCTCTCTGACTCTCTCACTCTATCCCATTCACAATCTCTCTTGCTCTCTCACTCTATCTCATTCTCGCTCTCTCTGTCTCTCTCACTCTATCTCATTCACACTCTCTCTCTCACTCCTTCTCATTCACTCTCTCTCTGTCTCTCTCACTCTATCTCATTCATCTCTCTCTGACTCTCTCACTCTATCTCATTCACACTCTCTCTCTCACTCTCTCTCTCTATCTCATTCACAATCTCTCTCACTCTCTCACTCTGTCTCATTTACACATTCTCTCAGTCTCTCACTCTATCTCATTCCCTTTTTCCCTGACTCTCACTCTATCTCATTCACACTCTCTCTGTCTCTCTCACTCTATATCATTCACACTCTCTCTGACTCTCTCACTCTATCTCATTCACACTCTCTCTCTCTCACTCTATCTCATTCACATTCTCTCTCTCTCTATCTCATTCACACTCTGACTCTCTCACTCTATCTCATTTACACTCTCTCTCTCACTCTATCTCATTCACTCTCTCTCTCTGACTCTCTCACTCTATCCCATTCACTCTCTCTCTCATTCCTTCTCATTCACTCTCTCTCTCTGACTCTCCTACTCTATCTCATTCATTTTCTCTCTGACTCTCACCTTTTCTTATTCACACTTTCTCTGACTCTCTAACTCTATCTCATTCACTCTCTCTCTCTGGCTCTCACTCTATCTCATTCACACTCTCTCTCTCGCTCTATCTCATTCACTCTCTCTGTTTCTCTCACTCTATCTCATTCACAAACTCTCTCTCTCTCTATCTCATTCACTCTCTCTCTGACTCATTCACTCTATCTCATTCACACTCTCTCTGACTCTCTCACTCTAGCTCATTCACACTCTCTCTGACTCTCTCACTCTATCTCATTCACACTCTGACTCTCTCACTCTATCTCTTTCACACTCTCTCTCTATTTCATTCACTCTCTCTCTCTCTGACTCTCACTCTATCTCATTCACACTCTCTCTGACTCTCTCACTCTATCTCATTCACACTCTGACTCTCTCACTCTATCTCATTCACACTCTCTCTCTCTCTATCTCATTCGCACTCTGACTCTCTCACTCTATCTCATT
This sequence comes from Carcharodon carcharias, assembly GCF_017639515.1. Classification (NCBI taxonomy): domain Eukaryota; kingdom Metazoa; phylum Chordata; class Chondrichthyes; order Lamniformes; family Lamnidae; genus Carcharodon; species Carcharodon carcharias. Next base: position 538,239 of record NW_024470882.1, read on the forward strand.
CACACTCTCTCTCTCACTCTATCTCATTCACTCTCTCTCTCTGACTCTCTCACTCTATCTCATTCACATTCTCTCTCTCACTCCTTCTCATTCACTCTCTCTCTCTGACTCTCTGACTCTATCTCATTCACTTTCTCTCTGACTCTCACCTTTTCTCATTCACACTTTCTCTGACTCTCTCACTCTATCTCATTCACATTCTCTATCTCACTCTATCTCATTCTCTCTCTCTCTCTGGCTCTCACTCTATCTGATTCACACTCTCTCTCTCTCACTCTATCTCATTCACTCTCTGATTCTCTCACTCTATCTCATTCACAGTCTTTCTCTCTCTCTCTCTGTCTCACTCACTCTCTCTCTCTCACTCTATCTCATTCACTCTCTCTCTGACTCATTCACTCTATCTCATTCACGCTCTCTCTGTCTCTCTCACTCTATCTCATTCACACTCTCTCTCTCACTCCTTCTCATTCACTCTCTCTCTCTGACTCTCTGACTCTATCTCATTCATTTTCTCTCTGACTCTCACCTTTTCTCATTCACACTTTCTCTGACTCTCTCACTCTATCTCATTCACACACTCTCTCTCGCTCTATCTCATTCACTCTCTCTCTTATTCTCTCACTCTATCTCATTCACACTCTCTCTCTCTCTCTCTATCTCATTTACTCTCTCTCTCTCACTCTTTCCCATTCACTCTCTCTCTGACTCATTCACTCTATCTCATTCACACTCTCTCTGACTCTCTCACTCTATCTCATTCACACTCTCTCTGACTCTCTCACTCTATCTCATTCACACTCTCTCTCTCACTCTATCTCATTCTCTCTCTCTCTGACTCTCTCACTCTATCTCTTTCACACTCTCTCTCTATCTCATTCACTCTCTCTCTCTCTGACTCACACTCTATCTCATTCACACTCTCTCTGACTCTCACTCTATCTCATTCACACTCTGACTCTCTCACTCTATCTCATTCACTCTCTCTCTCTGACTCTCTCACTCTATCTCATTCACACTCTCTCTCTCACTCCTTCTCATTCACTCTCTCTCTCTGACTCTCTGACTCTATCTCATTCACTTTCTCTCTGACTCTCACCTTTTCTCATTCACACTTTCTCTGACTCTCACTCTATCTCATTCACTCTCTCTCTCTGATTCTCTCACTCTACCTCATTCACACTCTTTCTCTCTCTGTCTCATTCACTCTTTCTCTCTCACTCTATCTCATTCACTCTCTCTCTGACTCATTCACTCTATCTCATTCACACTTTTTCTGACTCTCTCACTCTATCCCATTCACAATCTCTCTGGCTCTCTCACTCTATCTCTTTCACACTCTCTCTGAGTCTCTCACTCTATCTCATTCACACTCTCTCTGTCTCTCTCACTCTATCTCGTTCACTCTCTCTGACTCTCACTCTTTCTCTCTCTCACTCTCTCATCCCATCTCGTTCACTGTCACTTTATCTCGTTCACAAATTCCCTCTTTTTTCACTTTATCTTGTTCACACATTCTCTCTTTTTCTCTCTCTCCCTATCTCTCTCTCACTCTCTCTCTCTCTTTCATAATCTCTCCTGTTTATTTCCTAATCCCACCAGAGGGCAGTGTTACCCTAACTGGTCTCTGACCCTTTCTCTCTCTGAATATCTCTCTCACTCTCCCTCTCTCTCTCTTTCTGTGTCTCTCTCTCTCTGTCTGTATCTCTCTCTATTTCTGAATCTCTCCCTCTTTCTGAATCTCTCTCTCTCTGAATCTCTCTCTCTGAATCTCTCTCTGAATCTCTCTCTCTCTCTGAATCTCTCTCTCTGAATCTCTCTCTGAATCTCTCTCTCTCTGAATCTCTCTCTCTGAATCTCTCTCTGAATCTCTCTCTCTCTCTCTCTCTGAATCTCTCTCTCTGAATCTCTCTCTAAATCTCTCACTCTCTCTGAATCTCTCTCTCTGAATCTCTCTCTCTCTCTGAATCTCTCTCTCTGAATCTTTCTCTCTATCTTTCTCTCTTTTTCTGAATCTCTGTCTCTGAATCTCTCTCTCTCTGAATCTCTCTCTCTGAATCTCTCTCTGAATCTTTCTCTTTCTGAATCTCTCTCTCTCTCTCTCTGAATCTCTCTGAATCTCTCTCTCTCTGAATCTCTCTCTCTGAATCTCTCTCTCTGAATCTCTCTCTCTGAATCTTTCTCTCTATCTCTCTCTCTTTCTCTGAATATCTGTCTTTGAATCTCTCTCTCTCCCTCTGAATCTCTCCCTCTGAATCTCTCACTCTGATTCTCTCCCTCTGAATCTCTCCCTCTGAATATCTCCCTCTGAATCTCTCCCTCTGAATCTCTCCCTCTGAATCTCTCCCTCTGAATCTCTCCCTCTGAATCTCTCTCTCTGAATCTCTCTCTCTGAATCTCTCTCTGAATCTCTCTCTCTCTCTGAATCTCTCTCTCTGAATCTCTCTCTCTGAATCTCTCTCTCTCTCTGAATCTCTCTCTCTGAATCTCTCCCTTTGAATCTCTTTCTCTGAATCTCTCTCTCTGAATCTCTCTCTCTCTCTCTGAAATTCTCTCTCTGAATCTCTCTCTCTCTGAATCTCTCTCTCTCTGAATCTCTCTCTCTCTCTGAATCTCTCTCTCTGAAACTCTTTCTCTCTGGATCTCTGTCCCTCTGTGTCTGTCTCTCTCTATCTCTCCATCCCTGTCACTCTCTCTCTGTCCATTACTCTCTCTCTCTCTCTGTCTCTCTGTCTCTCTCTCTGTGTCATGTCAGGAGAGCTCAAAGCCATGGCATGCTCCTCCTGCTCTATGTGGGAAGCCGAGAACATTTCCAGTGCCCGGGACCAGCATGTGTGCAGGAAGTGTGTCCAGCTGCAGCACCTGGAAGCCCGGGTTTCAGAGCTGGAGCGGCGGCTGGAGACATGGTGGAGCATCCGCGAGGCGGAGAGTATCGTGGATAGCACGCATAGAGAGGTGGTCACACCGCAGGCTAAGAGTCCACAGGCAGGTAGGGAATGGGTGACCACCAGGCAGAGCAAGAGGACTAGGCGGGCAGTGTAGGAATCTCCTGTGGCTATTCCCCTGCAAAACAGATAGACCGCTTTGGGTACTGTTGGGGGGAATGGCCTCTCAGGGAAAGCAGCAACAACCAAATTTGTTGCACCGCAGTTGGCTCTGCTGCACAGGGGAGGAGTAGAAAGTCTGGGAATGCGATAGTTACAGGGGATTTAATCATAAGGGGAATGGATAGGGGTTTCTGTGACTGCAAACGAGACTCCTGGATGGTATGTTACCTCCCTGGTGCTAGGGTCAAGGATGTCTCAGATATTAAACAGGAAATTAGAGACACATGCAATAAAGGAACGTCTGTAATTATGCGTGACTTTAATCTGCATATAGATTGGGCAAATCAAATTGGTAACAATACCGTAGAGGCGGAATTCCTGGAGTGTATACGGGATGGTTTTCTGGACCAGTACATTGAGGAACCAACTAGAGAACAGACCACCCTAGACTGGATATTGGGTAATGAGAAAGGAATAATTGGCAATCTAGTTGTGTGAGGTCCCTTGGGGATGAGCGGCCATAATATGATAGAATTCTTCATCAAGATGGAGAGTGACGGAGTTGATTCTGAGACTTGGGTCCTGAATCTTAATAAAGGAAACTACGATGATATGAGGCGCGAGTTGGCTACGATGGATTGGGAAACGTTACTTAAAGGGATGACAGTGGATAGGCAATGGCAAACATTCAAAGAGCGCATGGGTGAACTGCAACAATTTTTTATTCCTGTCTGGCACAAAAGTAAAACAGGAAAGGTGTCCAAACCATGGCTAACAAGGGAAATTAGAGATAGTATTAGATGCAAGGAAGAGGCACACAAATTAGACAGAAAGAAAACAGACCTGAGGATTGAGAGCAGCTGAGAATTCAGCAAAGGAGGACCAAGGGATTGATTAAGAAGGGGAAAATAGAGTACGAGAGTAAGCTTGCAGGGAACATAAAAACTGACCGTAAAAGTTTCTATAGGTATGTGAAGAGAAAAAGATTGGTGAAGACAAATGTAGGTCCCTTACAGTCAGAAACAGGGAAACTTATAATGGGGAACAAAGAAATGGCTGACCAACTAAATACATACTTTGGTTCTGTCTTCACAAAGGAGGACATTAATAACACACCAGAAATGTTGGGCAACACAGGTTCAGTGAGAGGGAGGAACTGAAAGAAATCAGTATTAGTAGGGAAATGGTGTTGGGGAAATTGATGGGATTGAAGGCTGATAAATCCCCGGGGCCTGATAATCTACATCCCAGAGTACTTAAGGAAGTGGCCATGGAAATAGTGGATGCATTGGTGGTCATCTTCTGAGATTCTATAGACTCTGGAGCAGTTCCTACAGATTGGAGGGTAGCTAATGTAACCCCACTATTTAAAAAGGGAGGCAGAGAGAAAACACGGAATTATAGACCAATCAGCCTGACATCGGTAGTGGGGAAAATTCTAGAGTCCATTATAAGTGATTTAATAGCTGAGCAAGTGTAAAACAGTGGCAGAATCGGACAGAGTCAGCATGGATTTATGAAAGGAAAATAAAGCTTGACAAACCTACTGGAATTTTTCGAGGATGTAACTAGTAGAGTTGATGAGGGGGAGGCAGTGGATGTGGTTTATTTGGACTTTCAGAAGGCTTTCGACAAAGTCCCACAGAAGAGATTGGCGTGTAAAATTAAAGCGTATGGGATTGGGGGTAGTGTACTGAGATGGATAGAAAACTGGTTGGCAGACAGGAAACAAAGAGTAGGAATAAATGGGTCCCTTTCCGAATGGCAGGCAGAGACTAGTGGGGTACCGCAGGGATCGGTGCTGGGACCCCAGTTATTCACAATATATATTAATGATTTAGATAAGGGAATTAAATGTAATATCTCCAAATTTGCAGATGACACAAAGCTGGGTGGGAGGGTGAGTTGTGAGGGGGATGCAGAGATGCTTTAGTGTGATTTGGACAAGCTGAGTGAGTGGGCAAATGCATGGCAGATGCAGTAAAATGTGGATAAATGTGAGGTTATTCATTTTGGTAGAAAAAACAGGAAGGCAGATTATGATCTGAATGGCTAAAAATTGAGAGAGAGGAATGTGCAACGAGACCTGGGTGTCCTTGTACACCAGTCGCTGAAGGAAAGCATGCAGGTGCAGCAGGCAGTAAAGAAGGCAAATGGTATGTTGGCCTTCATAGCCAGACGATCCGAGTACAGGAACAGGGATGTCTTGCTGCAATTGTACAGGGCCTTGGTGAGACCACACCTGGAATACAGTGCGCAGGTTTGGTCTCCTTATCTGAGGAAGGATGTTCTTGCTATAGAGGGAGCGCAGCGACTGATTCCTGGGATGGTGGGACTGACACGTGAGGAGAGATTGAGTTGGTTAGGATTATATTCACCGGAGTTCAGGAGAATGAGGGGAGGAGGGTATCTCATAGAAACCTATACAATTCTAACAGGAATAGACAGGGTAGATGCAGGAAGGATGTTCCCGATGGTGGAGGGGGGAGTCCAGAACCAGGGGTCACAGTCTGAGGATACGGGGTAGACCATTTAGGACTGAGATGAGGAGAAATGTCTTCACCCAGAGAGTGGTGAGCCTGTGGGATTCACTACCACAGACAGTAGCTGAAACCAAAACATTGTGTGTTTTCAAGAAGGAGTTAGATGTAGCTCTTGGGGGTGAAAGGGATCGAAGGATATGGGGAGAAAGCGGGGAGCAGGATATTGAGTTGGATGATCAGCCATGATCATAATGAATGGTGGAGCAAGCTCGAAGGGCTGAATGGCCTACTCCTGCTCCTAGTTTCTATGTTTCTCCCTTTCTCTCTCTCTCTCATCCTCTCTGGATCTCTCTCTCTCTCTGTCTTTCTCTATCTCTCTGGCAATCTCTGTCTCTCCCTCCCAGCCTCTCTGTATCTCTCTCTCTGTGTCTTTCTCTATCTCTCTGTCAATCTCTTTCACTCTCTCTGCCACTCTCTCTCTCTGTCTCCCTGTGTGTCTCTCTCTATCTATCTGTCAATCTCTCTCTCTCTCTCTGTGTCTTTCTCTCCCCCTCTCCCTCTCTGTCTGTCTCCCTTTCTATCTCTCTTTCGGTTTAACTCTGCTTTCCACTCCCTTTGTATCCCCCTCTATCTCAGTGTCCTTTGCTCTCTCTCTCTGAATCTCTCATTCTGTCTCTCTCTCTGTTAATCTGTCTCTCTCTGTCTTTCTCTCTCTCTTTCTGTCTCTCTCTCTCTCTCTCGGTGTCTTTCTCTATCTCTCTGTCAATCTCTGTCTCTCTCTCTCTGTCTGTCTCTCCCTCTCTCTCTGTCAATCTGACTTTCTCTGTCACTCTCTCTCTCTGACTCTGTCTGTCTCTCTCTCTCTGTCTCTCTCTCTCTGTCTCTGTCTCTGTCTCTCTCTCTCTCTGTCTCTCTGTCTCTTTCTGACTCTCTCTGTCTCTCTCTATCTCGCTCCGTCAATCTCTCTCTCTCTGCGTCTTTATCTCTCTGTCTCTCTCTCTGTCTCCGTCTCTCTATCTCTGTCAATCTCTGTCTCTGTCTCTCTCTCTCTCTGCCTCTCCCTCCCTCTCTGTTTTTCTCTATCTGTCAACCTCTGTCTCTCTCTGACTCTCTCTGTCAATCTCTGCCCCTCTCCCTGTCTTCATCTCTGTCAATCTATCTCTCTGTCTGTCTCTCTCTCAGTCTCTCTCTCTGTCAATCTGTCTTTCTCTGTCACTCTCTCTCTCTGTCTCTCACTGTTTCTTTCTGACTCTCTCTGTCTCTCTCTCTCTCTGTCTCTCTCTGTCAATCACTCTTTCTCTCACTGCGTCTTTATCTTTCTGTCTCTGTCTCTCTCTGTCTCTCCATCTCTCTATCTCTCTGTCAATCTCTGTCTCTGTCTTTCTCTGCCTCTCCCTCCCTCTCTCTCTGTTTTTCTCTGTCTGTCAACCTCTGTCTCTCTCTGACTCTCTCTGTCAATCTCTGTTCCTCTCTTTGTCTTTATCTCTTTGTCAATCTCTCACTGTCTGTCTCTCTCTGTGTCTCTCTCTGTCTCTTTCTGACTCTCTTTCTCTCTCTCTCTCTATCACTCTCTCTCTCTGTGTCTTTATCTCTCTGTCTCTCCCACTGCCTCCATCTCTCTATCTCTCTGTCAATCTCTGACTCTGTCTCTCTCTCTGCCTCTCCCTCCCTCTCTCTCTCTGTTTTTCTCTATCTGTCAACCTCTGTCTCTCTTTGACTCTCTCTATCAATCTCTGTCTCTCTCTGTCTTTATCTCTCCGTCAATCTCTGTCTCTCCCTCTTCCTGTCTCTCTCTCCCTGTCTCATTCTGTCTCACTCTCTCTCTCTCTCTTTCTGTCTCTCTCTGCCGCATTCAGTCTGTCTCTCTCTCCTCTCCCTCTGTCTCTCTCTCTCTCTGTCTCTCTCTCTGTCCGTTTGTCTCTTCTTGGCCAGCAGCCACAAGAACATTTTGTGGAGGATCGTAAAGAGAACGAACAATTTGCCTGTGGTCACACCACTTCCTCTAAATCAACATTTTAAACACTGCTCTAAAGCCCCCATCAGATAGGAACTGCGACATGTTGCATAGCTCAAAGGTCCAGGAAATGAGCTACAACGACAGGCAATGGATCAAATCGAAAACCCCAATAACTGCTTAAAAAAAAACATCATCTACAAAGTTACAGAGGCAGATTTCACCGTTCAAATTATCCACTGAATCGGATTTCCAAATTGTTGCTGTTAATATTAACATAACCCACAAGCCAAAACCGGAGCAGCACTTCCTCAATCCCTCAGCACTGACCCTCCGACAGTGCGGCTCTCCCTCAGTGCTGACCCTCCGACAGAGCGGCTGTCCCTCAGCACTGACCCTCCGACAGTGCGGCTCTCCCTCAGCACTGACCCTCCGACAGAGCGGCTGTCCCTCAGCACTGACCCTCCGACAGTGCGGCTCTCCCTCAGTGCTGACCCTCCCACAGAGCGGCTCTCCCTCAGCACTGACCCTCCCACAGTGCAGAGATCCCTTAGCACTGACTCCTCGACCCTACAAATCTCCCTATCTCTGTAATGTCCTCCAGTGCCTACAACCCTCCCTATCTCTGTAACCACCTCCAGTCCCTACAACCCTCCCTATCTCTGTAACCACCTCCAGTCCCTACAACCCTCCCTATCTCTGTAACCACCTCCAGCCCCTACACCCCTCCCTATCTCTGTAACCTCCTCCAGCCCCTACAACCCTCCCTATCTCTGTATCCTCCTCCAGACCCCTACACCCCTCCCTATCTCTGTAACCTCCTCCAGCCCCTACAACGCTCCCTATCTCTGTAACCTCCTCCAGCCCCTACACCCCTCCCTATCTCTGTAACCCCCTCCAGCCCCTGTGAGTGCCCGTGCGTCTGGAAGTGGGCGTTGGAGGGAGTGGGCGCTGTTATTTGGGGGAAGGGACTGTCCTCCCCTGGGGTGGGCTGGGAACGATGGGGAATTGGGGTTCTCTCCGGGACCCCTTCCTCTCTCTGGGACTGAGCCCGTCTGCTCACTTTGGCCAATGGGAGTCACTCTCAGTGCCTGACCCTGGGTCTTCCAGTACAGGAACAGGCCCCAAGGCCCATCTCTACCCCACCATGACATTCCATCACCCACCCCGACCCCCCGCCCCCACCCCCTCCTCCGCTTTCCCTTCACCTCCCTTTGCCCCGCTCCCTCAGGCAGTCTGACCTCTGCCCCTGGGGTCGCGGGGCCGGTTAAGAATCGCTTGCTGAGTCTCCCCGAGGGAGGACCCCATCCCCTATCCCTCCCCATCGCCTCACAC